>NC_090648.1:251868545-252086045 GCF_040937935.1 Hyperolius riggenbachi | reverse complement strand
ATTGGGACAGTTAGCTGAGCAGGCGTGTGCGCAGACAGTGCACATGCGCACTGACATGCAGCGGTGGTGACAGACAGACCTAGCGCCCATTTTTAAACGGGCTTAGGTCTACTAGAAAAACAAAAATTACACAACATATTGAGTAGAAAAAAAATCTGATATTTCATATAATTTTTTTACAAGTTATAATGAATGTATTGCTTAACCTAGTCATAATAAGTCTATCTATCTATCTATCTACCTATTAATTTGATAGGCAGGTAGATTAGAGAGAGAGAAAGAGAGAGAGAGAGAGAGAGAGAGAGAGAGAGAGAGAGAGAGAGAGAGAGAGAGAGAGAGAGAGAGAGAGAGAGAGAGAGATAGATAGATAGATAGATAGATAGATAGATAGATAGATTAAAAGAAGATTCAGGAAATCAGGAAATATAATGTGTAGATATCTACCAAATATAAAGTTAAATTATACAAAGCATACTAAGGCTTTGCCAAGTGCAAAATACACCTGTAGAACCATATCAAGCCACGCCTTGCACTAATGAAATCTAACACAGCCAGAAACAGCTGTCTTAGGAAAAGATGGTGGGAATTGTGGAATCTGATGGAATTTCACATTTGTTCAGGTAATTCCAAATTCTGAGCAGAATTCTGTGGATTTCAACTGTTTACAAGGTCAATACTGCCAACTTTAGCAGTTAATTGCAAAGCCCCATACAGGTTATCACCAAATTTGCTGGGTATATTAAGGAGAATAGTGGAAACAGATCAAAATAAGATTTTCAAAAGACTTTGACATTTTTGAGATAATTGATTTTAAAAAGTTCAAAGAGGAAATGGTTTTTAAACTCTGTAAAATGACATGTTGCAGTGGTACACTTTAATATATATACCAAGTTCTGAGTTTAAAATATAGTTTACAGTGATGATCGTAATCATAATCTATTTTAAGATGCAAAGACATTTTCTCAAAAACTACAAGGTCTTTCTGAACAATTCTATTTGTAACTTGCACCCACTAGTCTCCTTGATATATGTAGCAATTTTGGCAGCAATAGCATGTATAGGGGCTTTGCTATTCACCACCATAGTTGGCACGAAATTACGCGTAATTATGAATGCTTACCATTACATACCAAATGAATTATGCTTTTCCCCTGAAGTTTAGCATTATGATTACGATGCGTAATTGCGAATTATGATGAGTAATTATGCATAGGTGTAATATCTGCTCCTCACTAATAGTTTATACATTTTATAAAATGAACAGTGTGGGTTCCCCCTCCCAAGCCTCTTTAACCCCTTGTCACCCATACAGGATAGTAAAGCAAAGATTTGGGCTCCACACCCTGAGCTATACCAGCCCTGCATGATCCATTATATGGGGGCTCTGAAAGAGAGATGTAGCCAAGCTTCCTTCTCTCCCCAGTGCCCTTGTTGATATTATGCACAAGGGACTCATTCCCACCTCTCGTTCCCAGGAGGAGGTGGGGGTAACTACCTCCAAACCTGTGTGTAGGCCCTGAGGGTTTCATGGTCACATCTGGGGGTCCAGGGATCCCTTTCTACGAATGAACTCCTTACACATTTCCACAAAGCGTTAACATGAAATAAAAACATCATGAAAAAGTGTTCATATGTTCTTACTTAACCATAAACACTTACCTTTAATTAATAATCGTGCACCTCTCACTAGCAGCCTTGCAAGGCCTATCTTTTCCTCTTGATGATGTCACTGCCCATATAGGCAACGTTAGGCTGTCTCATTCAGGGGTGACAGTGTGACGGATATTGATGCTCATCGGGGAAGGGGGGGGCTCTTCACTCAAGGCCCAAGAGGATATTGGAGTGGGATAGTTAATTAAAATGTATTTATTGCTAATAAGAATATTCAAGATTTTCTTTTATCATGGTTGTGTACTTTGCAAATAAAATATGCTTGCTCTTGAAAAATTGTGAACATATTTTGAAAAAGTGGAGATAAACTAAATGTTCCTCACTTGATATATAATCTTCTTCTGTATAGTGGCTATAGTATGGTCTGTATAGCAAAACAATCAAAAATAAGCAGTTAAGCTAGGTTCTCAGTGGTCAGTTGCATAATGCACAAGTTATAATGAGTGTGAACTGCACTGGAGACTGGATAAAGCCTGCATGCAGCGAGTTAGAATAACACGATCTGTTACAATGCTGTACTGCGAACAGGCCTATAGAATTGTATGGGCAATGAGTTGACATACAGAATTATTCTGCAATGCAACTGGGCTTTATGAACTAGGCCTTAGTCTTATCTTGTTCATATATATACAATGTACTGCTCTATGATTTGGTAGTGTCCTTACATCCATACAGTGCCAAATTCATGCAGTGCTAAACCAAAAAAAAAAAACAACTTAAAATAGGAATATTTGGTCAGTAGCTACTTTCCTGAAGTGTCAGACTTTGCAGTTTGATATTCTATGCATACTGTAAAGTGGACACTTCAAAGAGTATGCTTGAACATTAATACCATGTCGACTGCCAGACTATTTCCCTGTGAAGATTTATAATTGCTGTTTTAACTGTTTTCATTGGAATATTCACATTATTGCTGCCAGAATATATGGAATGGATACATTTAAATACAATTTTCCTTACATCAAAATACAGGTTAAATGTTTCACAAAACCAGATTTAACAATCTAATGTTAGGTTCCCTTTTGGAAAGATAGGGGTCCAAAGTCATAGAAAAATATCTCACATTAAGGGAAGAATTTGTGCAGACTATGCAGTATAGACTAGACTTTCCATTCTGAACCTGAGTTAAAAACAGAAATATACAATACGCATGGAATAATTCACCCAATGATGATGACATGAAGTTCACTATGAGAAATATCCTGTTTAGCCTGAAGACAGTTCCAGTACAAATATTAGAGCAGGCTAAATGGACGTTTTAAAAAAAGCTCATGGTTTCTGTTTAAGTAAAATGTAGGTTTCCAAAGCTACTATTAAAAGGAAGTTCCATGTCAAATTTAGCATTTCCATTTTGGCTCTGTATATTGCAGAGATGCATGGAAAACATTTTTGTAGCTTACTTTTTTTTACAAGCATATAAAACATAAGCTTTCCACAGCGCTCCAAAATGGTGAATAGGCTTGCCAAAAGGTGGTGCCATTCATGGATTAGACCAGGTGTTGAAAAAAATGAGTTATCCATCTCATCCGTTATCCTCCCATCTGCTGCCCAGTGGCCACAGCCTGGAATTTAATGCAGCCAAATGACAACATTTTTAGCCTTAAATGCTGCCATGATGCGTGGTTACCCAGCAGAAAAAAACAAATAAACAAAACACTGCATTATGTCACATCTGAGTGCTCTTCCAACCCCCTTAGTCACCATCATTGTAGAAAACACCCCAACAACCTCAACTCCTAAAGCTCACAGTCTGGGGGCAATTCTGGACTCTGAGCTCTCATTTAGACCACATATTAACACATTCACTGCCTCCTGCTATTTCCATCTCAAAAACATTTCCAGAATCCATCCCTTCCTTTCACAGGAGGCAACCAAAATGCTTGTACATGCTTGAATCATATCCTGTCATGACTACTACTCTGTGGTTTACCAAAAAGCAGGCTGACAGCTCTCCAGTCTCTTCTAAACTCTACTGCCCATATCATCCACCTCTCCTTCCACTCCTCTGAGGCAGCCCCTCTCTGCCAATCTCTCCATTGGTTACCAGTTACCCAAAGGAACTTATTTAACCACTCTGCGACCGCCTAATGCTGATTGGCAGCCGCAGAGTGGCTCTCTTTTTCTCGGTCACGCCATATGGAGTCATCTCTCAAGGAACACAATTAGATGGGAGCTCGCACGAGCGCAAGCTTCCATCAGTAAACAAAGCCAGGCCGCAGTGATCAGCCTTCCAGCTCGCGAACTGTAAGAGGCCCAACAGTAATATAAAAAATAAAAAGCAACAAACATTTGTACAGCGCTGCGATCTAGTACAGAGCTGTACAAGGGACAGCCCTGTCACCAAACTGTCCCCAGAAGTGGGTAGTGTAATGTATGGATAGCAGTCAGGGCCAATTTAGGGGAGAGGGAGGGAGAAGAAAAAAATGATTTTTTTTTCTTTAAAAAAAATATTTAACAATTATTAAAAAAATAAATAAAAAGCGCAGCAGCAATCAGAGACCACCCAAAAAAATTGGTCGTCCTCAAGTGGTTAAAATAAATAGAGTAAAAGTAGAGCAGTTGCTCAGAGCAAACAATCAGGTTCCAACTGGTGAATGAAAGACTAATTTGGGCTGGTTAACTAGGGAAACTTCTTCATTTATCTTTATACCCACCATGATCAGTTTTCCATGTGTTCTCTGCAAATGTTATGTTTGTGCTGGTAAGTATAAACTTCTTGGCACCACAACATCAATCAATGTATGGCTCTTTGTATGGTCTGACACCATCAAGACCTATTGTGATGTTCCTTTGGGTGGTGGAAGGATATCTCCATATACACAACTGGCTGACTGAGCTGACAGAATAGGCAAGAAACAGTAGTTTGTGTATGAGTCAATTTTCTAGCAGCAAGCGCATATTGTACATACCGTATTTTCCGGACTATAAGACGCACTTTTTCTCCCCCAAAAGTTGGAAGAAAAAGTCCCTGCATCTTATAGTCCGAATACAGGGAATCCCCGACCTACAGATCACCCGCCGAGAGGAACCGCCGACCCGCCGCAACCTCGGGGATTCCCTGTATTCACTGTGTCCTGCCGTCAGCCTGTAGGAAGGAATCAGCGGCAGCCGCTATCACTCACCTAATCCAAAGAGTGCCTGCGGCGATCAGCTGCTGTTCCCTCCTTGTCGCTGGTCTTCTCCGGGTCCCCGATGTCCTCCTCGCCCCCGCACTGCAATAAGAAATCATCGGTGGTAGCCGCAGGCATCACTCACCTCATCCGGCGGCGATCGGCTGATGTTCCCTCCTTGCCGCTGGACTTCTCCGGGTCCCCGATGTCCTCCTCACCCCCCGCACTGCAAAAAGAAATCAGCGGCGTTAGCCGCAGGCATCACTCATTTCATCCAGCGGCGATCGGCTGCTTCTGCCTCTTTCACTCCTTCTCCTTAGCGGCAGCACTTCCTGGTCAGACGCGACCAGCCGCTAAGGACAAGGAGTGAAAGAGGCAGAAGCAGCCGATCGCCGTTTGAGGAAATGAGTGATGCCTGCGGCTACCACCGCTGATTTCTTTTTTGCAGTGCGGGGGCGAGGAGGACATCGGGGACCCGGAGAAGACCAGCGGCAAGGAGGGAACAGCAGCCGATCGCCGCCGGATGAGGTGAGTGATGCCTGCGGCTACCACCGCTGATTTCTTTTTTGCAGTGCGGGGGCGAGGAGGACATCAGGGACCCGGAGAAGACCAGCGGGAAGGAGGGAACAGCAGCCGATCGCCGCCGGATGAGGTGAGTGATGCCTGCGGCTACCACCGCTGATTTCTTTTTTGCAGTGCGGGGGCGAGGAGGACATCGGGGACCCGGAGAAGACCAGCGGCAAGGAGGGAACAGCAGCTGATCGCCGCAGGCACTCTTTGGATTAGGTGAGTGATAGCGGCTGCCGCTGATTCCTTCCTACAGGCTGATGGCAGGACACAGGGGCATGGGAGCAAAACACAAAGAGGGGCCACCTGGAGCCAGACAAAGAAGGGGATTGGAGGCAGACACAGGATGGGCAGTGGGCAAACAAAGGTGGACAGGTGGCAGGCTCAGGTGGACAGGGGGAAAACCCGGACAGGTGGCAGGCTCAGGTGGACAGGGGGCAGGCACAGGGTGACAGGGAGCAAACACAGATGGACAGGAGGCAGGCACAGGGGGCAAACACAGATGGACAGGAGGCAGGCACAGGGGGCAAACACAGATGGACAGGAGGCAGGCATAGGAGGTAGACAGATGTCAGCCACAGGGGGACAGTAGGCAGACTTAGAGAGGTACAGTTGACAGACACAGGGGGACAGGAGGCAGACAGGTGACAGACACAGGGGGACAGGAGCCAGACACAGAGAAGGAAAGGTGACAAACTCAGGGTAACTGGAGGCAGACACAAAGGGAGAGAGGAGAGGACACAGAGGACAGGAGGAGAACACAAAGAGGGACAAGAGGAGGACACCATGCGGGTTACAGGAGGAGATTGGGGGGAGAACATCTATAAGACACCCCTGCACCATAGGCGCACCAGGTTTAGTATATATATTTTTTCCTGGGTTTTTGCCCTCTAAACCTAGGTGCGTCTTATAGTCCGGAGCGTCTTATAGTCCGAAAAATACGGTATATTAGATGATTACATTTTTTAAACTGTAAATTGCCACCTGTATGACTTATTACTGACTCTAGCCACAGACATTAATATTGTTTAAGGTGAAGTTATACTAGGAGTTCACAGTATCATGAAAATCTTACATACTGTTTACAGTTGTGGTATGCTTTTCATGTATTATCATGTTGGATCATACTAAACCCAAGCTGGCAATGACTTCTTGATGGCATTTCTGTATATGATTACAGGCATGGTTTCTATGTGATTGACCTAGAAGAGAAAAACATAGAACAAACCCTATAATTTTGCCTTGTTGCAGTGAGGTTGATGAGAAAGTCCAGATTCCTGGATGGCAATTCACTTCTATACTCTGACAGAAGGCAACTTTGCATCAACAAAATATCTTCTATGCCACAACATGGGCAATTCAGGTTGACACAGTTATTGAAAACTTCCATGTAACAAGGAACTTGGGTAGCACAGACATAATTGTACATGATTCAGAGTTCATAGGTTAATTAGCATCCATGGTTCATTTAAGTATTGTGTTACAATCACGTGTGTGCATGCTGATGTGCTTGCAGAACTGTCAGGTTCATTTAAAATAGCATGGTGAAATAATCTAGACAGAGGTCATCATAACTTACTCCACATCTGATAAGATCTATTTTTAGATAAGTTGTAAATATGTGCTAAGTTGTCCAGGAAATAACAGATCATTGAAAGGTGGCCAAGTAAATTTGTTTTAGTAATGTAGATGAACTAGGTGTCTGATGTATATGTTTTGTCAAAGTGTCAAAGACACAGGTAATTGAGGGGCATATGCCAAATGTCTTTGCACACAAGTCACTGAAGTTCATTTTTATCTCTCTCTTGGGACACAGGGAACTGCCTCTTTATGGGATAAATGTTAGCTAATTATGAGGTTATGTTTCTTAGTACGTGTTGTACTCAGTAATATGCTATGTGGCATTAACTATTGACAGCAACAGAAAAAAAAGATATTTCTGAGGCTACCAATCAGAAAAATGGGAGCAGGCATATTCGAATTTCCCTCAGAGTAATTTCTATTTATGCATTAAAGGACCACTATCACGAAAATAGTAAAATTTAAAATACATGTAAACACATGCAAATAAGAAGTATGTTTTTTCCAAAGTAAAATGAGCCATAAATTACTTATCTCCCATATTGTTATCACTTACAGTAGGGAGTATAAATCTGACAGAACCAACATGTAAAGATGGCCCGAACGGTTCGCCGGTGAACGGTTCCCGGCGAACGCAAACTTTTCCGGAGGTTCGATTTGCCCCCATAATGCATCATTAGGGTCAACTTTGACCCTCTACATCACAGTCAGCAGACACATTGTAGCCAATCAGGCCGCCCCCCCCCCCCCCCCCGCTTTATAAAAGGCAGGCAGCATCAGGCTTTTCACTCCCTCGTGTGCCTGCAGTAATTAGAGAAGGGAGAGCTGCTGTGCAGAGACCTATAGGGAAAGCATAGTTAGGCTCTTGTAGGCTTGTTAGCCTGCTCCTTGCTGATTCTTATTGCTAAAAAAGCACCCCTCAACAGCTCTTTTGAGAGCTAATGTTGTTTGTTGTGATCAATTTTTTTTTGTAGCCCACTTGCATTATATACAGCCCTGTCAGTCAGTCGCAGCTGGCCTTTGGCCCCTTGGTGGTATAATTACTACTGTGTCAGGTGCACATTGTAATACCCATCACGGCATATACCTACCTGTTGTTCACTGCAGTGCACCGATCTACCTATGTGAGTGCACGCAGTGTCACTGTGCCTGTCCGGTACCTGCCTGTGTGTGACAGGTGCACATTGTAATACCCATCACTGCATATACCTACCTGTTGTTCACAGTGCACCCACCTACCTACGTGAGCGCACACAGTGCCACTGTGCCTGTCCGGTACCTGTCTGTGTGTGACAGGTGCACATTGTAATACCCATCACTGCATATGCCTACCTGTTGTTCACTTCAGCGCACCCACCTACCTACGTCAGCGCATGCAGTGTCACTGCCTTTCCGGTACCTGTCTGTGTATGACAGGTGCATTTTATAATACCCATCACTGCATATACCTACCTGTTGTTCACAGTGTACTCACCTACCTACGTGAGCACATGCAGTGTCACTGTGCCTGTCCGGTACCTGTCTGTGTGTGACAGGTGCACATTATAATACCCATCACTGCATATGCCTACCTGTTGTTCACTTCAGTGCACCCACCTACCTACGTGAGCACACGCTGTGTGATATTTAATACCACCAGTCACTGTACCTGTTCACGGTATGTGTGTGTGAGTGTGATAGGTGCACATTTGTAATACCATCACTGCATATACCTACCTGTTGTTCAGTGCACCCACCTACCTACGTGAGCGCACGCAGCATGATATTTAATACCACCAGTCACTGTACCTGTTCACGGTACGTGTGTGTGACAGGTGCACATTTGTAATACCCATCACTGCATATACCTACCTGTTGTGTTCAGTGCACCCACTTACCTACTTGAGTGCACACAGTGTGATATACCACTTAGTCAAGTCAGTGCATACCTTTCACTTCATCCCCCCCAAAATGGACAAAACAAAAGGCAGAGGCAGGCCACCTGGCAGGTCTGTTCGAGGTTGCGCTGTCGTGATTTCGTGTGGCCCTCGACCAAAGTACAGTGTTCAGAAGAAGGCATGTGTCATCAACCCCCAATATTGTCAGGACGTAGTTGACTATTTAACACAGAACACCTCACCTTTCTCAGCTTCCGCACGGAAGCGTGACATATCTTCCTCCTCCTGCTCTGATTCTGGCACCCCACTTAACACTCAGTCGGCCGCCACCACCAAAGTCAGTGCATACCTTTCACTTCATCCCCCTGATATGGACAAAACGGACAAAACAGGTAGATGCAGAGGTAGAGGCAGACCCAGAGGAAGGCCACCCGGTAGGTCTGTGCGAGGTCATGCTGATGTGATTTCATGCGGCCCTGGACCAAAGTACAGTGCTCAGAAGAAGGCACGTCCCATCAACTCCCAAGATTGTCAGGACGTGGTTGACTATTTAACACAGAACACCTCATCTTCCGCAGCCACCAGTGCTACTACAAGCACCTCATCCGCTGCATTTGACACTTTGCAGGAGTTATTTGGTGGGGAAATAACTGATGCACAGCCATTATTGTTACAACAAGATGAAGGCATTAAGCAAGTTACACCACCTCATATGTCTGAGTTAGGTGACACTATGGACGTAACATGTGAGGAGGAGGAGGATAATAAAGTTCCTGCTGTTGGTGCAGTTTATGAGGGGTCTGAGGCAAGTGAAGCTGGGCAGGATGATTATGATGATGACGATGATACGGATGCCACGTGGGATCCTAAGAGACAAGATGACCAAGGGGACAGTTCAGAGGCGGAGTCAGAGAGACGTAGGAGGAGACGAGTTGCTGAAAGAAGCAGGGGGAGCTCGTCATCAGAAACAGCTGGTGGCAGTGTCCGGCGCCATGTATCGCCACCTATGTACAGCCAGCCAACATGCCCTTCAACGTCAGCTGCTGAAGGCACCATAGGGCCACCATAGGGCGCAGTGGTTTGGAAATGTTTTAATGTGTCTGCCTCAGATCAGAGCATTGCCATTTGTTCTCTTTGCCTCCAAAAATTGAGCTATGGAAAGGCCAACACCCATGTAGGGACAACTGCCTTACGAAGGCACATGAAGAAAAGGCACAAACTGCAATGGGAAGAGCACCTGAGCAAAAGCAGCACAAAAGAAAAGCCACCCTCCTTCTCCTCTACCTCCTTCAGGTACAGCATCTTCAGCCGCCTTCTCCCTTGCACCTTCACAGCCACACTCCACCACTCCGCCTCTGACCTTGAGCGGTTCCTGCTCCTCTGCCCACAGCAGCCAGGTGTCCGTGAAGGAAATCTTTAAACGGAAGAAGCCAATTTCTGCCAGTCACCCCCTTGCCTGGCGTCTGACAGCTGGCTTGGCGGAACTGTTAGCTCGCCAGCTGTTACCATACCAGCTGGTGGACTCTGAGGCCTTCCGTAAACGTGTAGCCACTGAGACACCGCAGTGGAAGATACCAGGCTGATATTATTTCTCTAAAAAGGCGATACTCAAACTGTACCGTGAAGTTGAGAGGCAAGTGGTGTCATCTCTGGCACACAGCGTTGGGTCAAGGGTCCATCTGACCACAGATGCCTGGTCTGCCAAGCATGGTCAGGGCTGGTACATTACTTACACAGCCCAATGGGTCAACCTGGTGACTGCTGCCAAGCAGGGAGTACGTGGCTGTGTAGCGAACCTAGTGACACCTCCACGGCTTGCAGGCAGGCCTGCTGCCACCTCCTCTCCTTCTCCTCCTACTCCTCCTGCTACATCCTCTTTGCTGTCGTCATCCTCCTCCTCCTTGGCTGAGTGGCAGTTCAACTCTACTGGTGCTGCGATCTCCTCTCCAGCTACACAGCCCCAGCTCCCCAGGGCCTATGCTGCATGCCAGTTACGACAGTGTCAAGCCATCTTAGACATGTCTTGCCTCAAAGCGGAGAGTCACACTGGAGCAGCTCTCCTGGCTGCTCTTAACAAACAGGTGGATCAGTGGCTGACCCCGCACCAGCTGGAGATCGGCAACGTGGTGTGTGACAATGGCAGCAATCTCATTTGCGCTTTGAATTTGGGAAAGCTGACACATGTACCCTGCATGGCACATGTGCTGAATCTAGTCATTCAAAGATTTGTGTCAAAGTACCCAGGCTTAGAGGACGTCCTGAAGCAGGCCAGGAAGGTGTGTGGGCATTTCAGGCAGTCTTACACGGCCATTGCACACTTTGCTGATATTCAATGGAGAAACAAGTTGCCGGTGAGACGCCTGATTTGCGATAGCCCGACTTGATGGAATTTGACCCTTCTTATGTTCTCTCGCCTGCTAGAACAGGAGAAAGCCGTCACCCAGTACCTCTACAACTACAGTAGAAAGATACACTCTGGGGAGATGGGGATGTTCTGGCCCAACAACTGGACACTTATGCGAAATGCATGCAGGCTCACGCGGCTGTTTGAGGAGGTGACCAGCCTGGTGAGTCACAGTGGAGGCACCATCAGTGACTTGATCCCATACGCTTACTTCCTGGAGCGTGCTGTGTGTAGAGTGGTGGATCAAGCTGTGGAGGAGCGTGAACAGGAACAGTTAAAGGAGGAAGCATTGTGGGATCAATTCTCATCAGAACCAGATGTTTCCTCAACACCTGCGGCAGCACAGAGGGGGGAGGAGGAGGAAGAGTCATGTGGGGAAGAGGAGTCAGACTCGGATGATGATGAAGGTGTTTCTTTGGAGGAGGAGGCGACTGCAGAAGAACAACCGCAGCAATCGTCGCAGGGGGCTTGTGCTGCTCAACGTTCCCGTAGTATTGTTCGTGGCTGGGGGGAGGAGGAGGACCTGACGTCACTGGGGAAAAGCAAGAGGAGATGGATAGTACATCTGGATCCAACTTTGCGCAGATGGCATCTCTCATGCGGTCCAGCCTGTTGAGGGACCCCCGTATAAAAAAACTCAAGGGGAATGAGCTGTACTGAGTGGCCATGCTACTAGACCCTCGTTATAGACACAAAGTGGCGGAGATGTTTCCAAATCACCAGAAGGCAGAAAGGATGCAGCACTTGCAGAACAAGCTGGCAACTATGCTTTACAATGCGTTTAAGGGTGATGTCACAGCACAACGCAGTAAAGGTACCACTGCCAGTAATCCTTCTCCCATGTCCCCGCAGGCAAGGACAGGACGCTCCAGCGATCTCATGGTGATGTCGGACATGCGGACATTCTTTAGTCCAACACCTCGCCTTAGCGCTTCCGGATCCACCCTCCACTAATGCCTGGCCTTAAATGTGGATGTAGACACTGTGAGCAGCAATGAACCCTTGGACTACTGTGTGCGCAGGCTTGACCTGTGGCCAGAGCTGTCCCAATTTGCCATCAAACTTCTGTCTTGCCCTGCCTCAAGCGTCCTGTCTTAAAGGACCTTCAGCGCAGCTGGAGGCATTGTCACCGAGAAGTCGATTGAGTCACAAAAGTGTTCAGTACCTCACCTTTATCAAAATGGATCCCGGAGGGCTACTGCCCGCCTGAAGACTAAGTCAGTCCCCACACACTGCATCTCTGCCTGCACGCCGTGCAGGGACGGATCTAGGGGGGGGCAAGCGGGTCTCTTGCCCCAGGCGCAGTTTGTAGAATTCTTAAAAAGGCGGAAAAATTTGGATGGAGAATGGCAGTTTAGGCGCCAAAACCTGACCTTGCCCCAGGCGCAACTTGGGGCAACTTGGTCTAGATCCGTCCCTGACGCCGTGTGACTGCCTACCCCAAGACTAAGTCACTCCCCACACAGCACCTCTGCCCGCAGGCTGCTTGACTGCCTTCTCTGCCACCACCAACAGGGTCCAGGACTCCAGGTGGATTCCTGAATTTTGCTGTTTGCGGTGCATTACACAGTGAGTTTGGTGTGTCAGTGTGAAGCAGTACTCTAATTACACTCCCTGATTGATGTATACACATGCAAGATGCTTTAAAGCACTTTAGGTTTGCAATTTAGCATTCAATGCGATTTCTGCCCCTAAAACGCTGCTTTGTGTCAAATCCAGATTTTTCCCCGGGACTTTTGGCGTCCATCCAACTCATCCATGCAAAAACTCAGATGTTAGACCCCTTGAAACATCTTTTCCATCAATTTTGTGGCCAGCATAAGTGTTTCTAGTTTTCAAAGTTCGCCTCCCCATTGAAGTCTATTGCGGTTAGCGAAAGTTTGCACGACCCAAACTTTTGCGGAAGTTTGCGTTCGCGATTCGCGAACCGAAAATCGGAGGTTTGGGCCATCACTACCGACATGTTATGAACTAGCCCATCTCTAATGGGGGGTTCTTAGGGTTTTCTTAGCAGGAAGGCTAACCAGCATCTTTGTATAAATCATTTTCAGGGAGTGTATAAACAATAAAGACCATGTTGAGAATCCCATTGAAAAGATGCACACGTCCAAAACCTGTTGGTTCAGTCAGATTTCTATTGCCTACTGTAAGTGACAGCAACATAGGAGAAAGGTAAATATGGCTCATTTTACTCTGGGAGAAACATACTTCTTATTTGCATGTGTTTACTTGTATTTAAAATTTTACATTTTTCACAATAGTGGTCCTTTAGTTAGAGCCATATTTGAATTGTTAAGGCCAGTAGGAATGGTCAGTCTCATATAATTCCAAGTTGATACATGATTAAGCAAATTCTGTATGCAAATAAAGGGACTTGAAAATGGAGCATTTGCATTTTTTTTAAGTTTTAGCCCTCTATGAATAAGTAAGCACTCATAAAATGCTCCTCGTTATAGATTCACCTGGATGGCAGTGACGCTCTAGTAAGTAGTTACTCCCTTTTGACATATGTATTGATGCACTAGAGATTCCATGTCAATTAGCACTTTTATTGTGATCAAAATGATCATTAGAGATGTTCTTACCTCTAGTAGCCAACCACTGAAACATAGAAAGGTGCTTAGCATTGCTAATGGTAGTGCCCAGAGGACAGTGAAGGTCTTGAGGCTACTGAGACTCTTTTGTTTACTGCAGTTCCATAATCAGGCAGTGTTCTACTTCACTACAGAGTTTCTTTACTAACTTGTATCAGTCTTCATAGTTACCCAGGAGAGTACAATTTTTTTGCTGCCACCATACAATTTTACAAATCCATGGCAGATTGCAAGTTCACATATGTCTTTTAATTTTCTCAAGTGTAGGAGAACCTTTTTAAATCGCATCCCATATGTGCTGTTTACATATATATAGTATATTTGTATGTATACATGAAATGATCAATGTCATGTACATTGTCAAAGAAAAAAAAAACTGATGAAGTATCTGATTTTGCATTTTAGGATATGTGACTTATTTTCATTTGATTTGACTGTACATTTTTCTTAAGGAAAAATCCCACTGCCTTGTCTTTTGAAGTGGTATTTTTTGAACTTTTGCACTGTGGTGGCTTGTTATACTGCTTACTGCTTTGTAATTTACAAAGCTATTTTTTTCTTTTAGATGTAATGTGAACTTTGAGCAGTGCTATGACCATACACTCAAAATTATGCTGTGTCATACTGTGTTTATATCAGCTGCACATTTTTCAAGATTCATTGTATTTACTGCTTCATATTTGGTGATTTTTTAATGTATTTATAGCAGGATGGATTGATTTGCAAAATCAGCACATTAAAAACAAATCAAGTCAGTTTAAGATGACGCAGTATGAGCACTGTTAGCAAGTTCTTATGGCTTTTGGGGAAAAAAGCCATAAGTGCCATAGAAGGGAAAAGGAAATCCATTTACAGTAATGTAAAGTAGGCACTGCTGCCATTTATCATCTATTTACTCGACTGACATATTTCTTGTTTTCCACCCAGTCCGAATTGAAATCACCAACAAATGCATTTTCACTTTCTTTTACAAGAAAAACAGCTCCCCAAAAATAAATAAATAAATAAATAAATAAATAAATAAGTGAACATATCAGTGCTTACTCAAACCTAAACTGCCTATAGATCAATATGTGATACAGAATAATTACATCACATATTTGGTTCCTGCAAAGACATCTAAGGACCTCTCCCCAACTGCCTAATGCAACAAAAACATCCTCTTTACCAGCAATCTGCATGTGTATACAGCAGTGTTGTGATTGCTTTTTGCTTCTATAATTATCTTCTCTTACCTCTCCAATTGCCTTCCAATTTCCCCATAAACCCAGGATATTCTCACCTGTGACCTGAATTCCTTATCTGAGATCTGCTATCTGTAAGTCAGGTCTGATTCTAGATTCTCTATTTTAGAAAAATAGAGGAATATATATATATATATATATATATATATATATATATATATATATATATATATATATATATATGTATATATATATCACCGTTTGGGCTGATAATAAAATGTTAAATCCTAATTCACATCACAGCTATATAAAACATTTTGGAAACACACTGGTAGAGAAATTTGAAATGTGATGGAAAAAGTAGTAGAATACTGTATGTCAAATCAGCAGTGAGCAATTGCAGCACTGCTGTATATGATCTAAAATGGTGCTAAATAGAATTCACACTTAAAACGAACTGTTCCCGGCGAACTTCGGTGAACACGAGCGCAAACTTTATGGTGGCTCGATTCGCCTCCTATACTACATCAATAGGGTCAACTTTGACCCTCTAAATCACAGTCAACAGGCACATTGTAACCAATCAGGCTACACTCCCTCCTGGAGGCCCTCCCCCCCCTCTTATAAAAGGTAGGCAGCGTCAGGCATTGGACTCACTCCTGTGCCTGCAGTAATTAGAGAAGGGATAGCTGCTGTGCAGAGACCTATAGGGAAAGCTTAGTTAGGCTCTTCTAGGCTTCTTAGCTCCTTGCTGATTTTTATTGCTAAAAAAGCACACCTCAACAGTTCTTTTGAGAGCTAATCTTGTTCTTGTGATCTATTTTTTTTTTATTTTTTTGTGTGGCCCACTTGCATTTTATACAGCCCTGTCAGTCAGTCGCAGCAGGCCTTTGGCCCCTTGGTTGTATAATTACTACTGTGCCAGGTGCACATTGTAATACCCATCCCTGCATATACCTACCTGTTGTTCACTTCAGTGCACCCACCCACCTACCTACGTGAGCACACGCAGTGTCACTGTGCCTGTCCGGTACCTGTCTATGTGTGACAGTTGCACATTATAATACCCGTTACTGCATATACCTACCTGTTGTTCACAGTGCATCCACCTACTTACGTGAGCGCATGCAGTGTCACTGTGCCTGTCTGGTACCTGTCTGTGTGTGACAGGTGCACATTGTAATACCTATCACTGCATATACCTACCTGTTGTTCACAGTGCACCCACCTACTACGTGACTGCACATTGTATTCGTCAAGTCAGTGCATACCTTTCACTTCATCCCCCTTAATACGGACAAAACAAAAAGGCAGAGGCAGGCAACCTGGCAGGTCTGTTCGAGGTCGAGCTGTCATGATTTCGTGCGGCCCTCGACCAAAGTACAGTGTTCAGAAGAAGGCACATGTCATCAACCCCCAATATTGTCAGGACGTAGTTGATTATTTAACACAGAACACCTCATTTTTCTCAGCTTCCGCGCGGAAGCATGACATATCTTCCTCCTCCTGCTCTGATTCTGGCACCCCACTTAACACTCAGTCGGCCTCCACCATCACGCCCGAGCTCAGCGGTGTGGACATTTTTATGTGTGTCTGCCTCAGATGAGAGCAATGCCATCTGTACTCTCTGCCACCAAAAATTGAGCCATGGAAAGACCAAGACCTGCGTAGGGACACCTACCTTATGAAGGCGCATGATTACAAAGCCCAAACTGCAATGGGATGACCACCTGAGGAAAAGCAGCACACAAAAGCAATGCCACACACTGCAGTGGAAGATACCAGGCCGCAATTTTTTCTCAAAAAAGGCGATAACTAAACTGTACCGTGATGTTGAAAGGCAAGTGGTGACATCTCTGGCACACAGCGTTGGGTCAAGGGTCCATCTGACCACGGATGCCTGGTCTGCAAAGCACGCTCAGGCCTGCCTGAAGACTAAGTCAGTCCCCACACACAGCATCTCTGCCTGCATGCCGTGTGACTGCCTGCCCCAAACCTGGGCCGGCCTTAGGTTTTACAGCGCCCTGAGCGAAACCTGATTTCTGTGCCCCCCCATCCTCTTCCCGCATGCGCGCGCACACTAACGCGCGCACGCACACACACAGGCCCATATGCAATTCACCTTTTCTCCTGTGATATCTCCTAGGACAGTGGTTCCCAACCTTTTTGACGTTGTGACACATCACGCCAAATGCTCAGATCTCCGTGACACATCACATATGTATAATAGAAAAAATACTATTAATAACCACGAATGGATGGAAAGAGTTCATTATCCTGAATACACTTAAAAATAAAGGCTAGAACCTTTCAGGAATATTAATAAAAACAATCAGTGGGACAGTTAGTCCCAGAGCTGGGACAAGATCATCCAGCTCCCAAGGCTATGACACCAAAGTGCGCCCCTCCATCCCTCCTACCCCAGCCGCCCATCACACACTGATTGCTATTAGACTAAGAGGTGCCCTAGGGCCCCCAACCCTCCAAACACCTTAATCTCTAGTTATCTGTTTTCAGTCACTGCCATGTGTCCCCTTTTCTTATTTTTCTCTGCTTCAATACAATAGGGGAATGATAACTGACCGAGTTGTGTGCCCCCCTTCTACACTTCTCCCTGAGGCTGGAGCCTCTCTCACCTCTGCCTCAACCCGGCGCTGGTTAGTCCCCCCCCAATCATTTAGAACAATAGCACAGCACCGACAATTTGTACCACGATTTATAGCCGCAGTGCGCCCCCCAAGAAACACCCTCAGATTTAGTATAGGTAGGTAGCCAGGTATAGGTTCCCCCAGAATAGGATCTCATGTGTAGGTGCCCTCAATATAGGATGCCGAGCATAGGTGCCCCCAGTATAGGAAGTCAGTTGAAGGTCTCCATCCCCCCCATAGGTAGCCAGGCATAGTTGCCTCCAGTATAGGTAGCCAGGTGTTGATGCCCGAAGTAAAGGTTGCCAGATATAGGTGCCCCAGTATAGGAAATCAGGTGTAGGTTTCCTCAGTATAGGCAACCAGCTATAGGTGCCCCCTTGGAAGCCGGTGCCCTGAGCGACCTCTTCGGTCGCTCAGCTCAAAGGCCGGCTATGAATAGCGCCATATACACAGATATATGATGATGCAAAATAATTCAATTATTGGACAATACTGGCATCACCTGCTAAGGAGGTAAGGGGGACAAATTAGGGAAAGGGGGGAAGAAGAGGGGAGGGGTAGAGTTGGGCCGAACGGTTCGCCTGCGAACGGTTCCATGCGAACTTCAGTGGTTCGCGTTCGCGTCCCGCAGGCGAAGTTTTGCGGAAGTTCGGTTCACCCCATAATGCACCATGAGGGTCAACTTTGACTCTCTACATCACAGTCAGCAGGCCCAGTGTAGCCAATTAGGCTACACTAGCCCCTGGAGCCACTCCCCCCCAATAAAAGGCAGGCAGCGGCGGCCATTAAGCTCACTCGTGTGCCTGCGTTAGTGAGAGTAGGGCGAGCTGCTGCAGACTGTCTCTCATAGGGAAAGATTAGTTAGGCTTAGCTTGTTCCTGGCTGCATACCTGTTCTGTGAACCCACCACTGCATACCTGTACTGTGAACCCACCACTGCATATCTGTTCAGTGAACCCACCACTGCATACCTGTTCTGTGAACCCACCACTGCATACCTGTACTGTGAACCCACCACTGCATACCTGTTCAGTGAACCCACCACTGCATCCCTGTTCAGTGAACCCACCACTGCATACCTGTTTAGTGAACCTGCCACTGCATACCTGTTCTGTGAACCCACCACTGCATACCTGTTCAGTGAACCCACCACTGCATACCTGTTCAGTGAACCCACCATTGCATACCTGTTCAGTGAACCTGCCACTGCATACCTGTACTGTTCAGTGAACCCGCCACTGCATACCTGTTCTGTTCAGTGAACCCGCCACTGCATACCTGTTCTGTTCAGTGAACCTGCCACTGTATACCTGTTCTGTTCAGTGAACCCGCCACTGTATACCTGTTCAGTGAACCTGCCACTGCATACCTGTTCTGTTCAGTGAACCCGCCACTGTATACCTGTTCAGTGAACCTGCCACTGCATACCTGTTCAGTGAACCCACCACTGCATACCTGTTCAGTGAACCCACCACTGCATACCTGTTCAGTGAACCTGCCACTGCATACCTGTTCTGTTCTGTGAACCTGCCACTGTATACCTGTTCTGTTCAGTGAACCCGCCACTGCAAACCTGTTCTGTTCAGTGAACCCACCACTGTATTCCTGTTCAGTGAACCCGCCACTGCATACCTATTGTGTTCAGTAAACCCGCCACTGTATACCTGTTCTGTTCAGTGAACCTGCCACTGTATACCTGTTCTGTTCAGTGAACCCACCACTGTATACCTGTTCTGTGAACCTGCCACTGCATACCTGTTCTGTGAACCCACCATTACATACCTGTTCTGTTCAGTGAACCCGCCACTGCATACCTGTTCTGTTCAGTGAACCTGCCACTGTATACCTGTTCTGTTCAGTGAACCCGCCACTGTATACCTGTTCTGTTCAGTGAACCTGCCACTGTATACCTGTTCTGTTCAGTGAACCCGCCACTGCATACCTGTTCTGTTCAGTGAACCTGCCACTGTATACCTGTTCTGTTCAGTGAACCTGCCACTGTATACCTGTTCTGTTCAGTGAACCTGCCACTGTATACCTGTTCTGTTCAGTGAACACGCCACTGTATACCTGTTCTGTGAACCTGCCACTGCATACCTGTTCTGTTCAGTGAACCCGCCACTGCATACCTGTTCTGTTCAGTGAACCTGCCACTGTATACCTGTTGTGTTCAGTGAACCTGCCACTGTATACCTGTTCTGTTCTGTGAACCTGCCACTGTATACCTGTTCTGTTCAGTGAACCCGCCACTGCAAACTTGTTCTGTTCAGTGAACCCGCCACTGTATTCCTGTTCAGTGAACCCGCCACTGCATACCTGTTCTGTTCAGTAAACCCGCCACTGTATACCTGTTCTGTGAACCTGCCACTGCATACCTGTTCTGTGAACCCACCATTACATACCTGTTCTGTTCAGTGAACCCGCCACTGCATACCTGTTCTGTTCAGTGAACCTGCCACTGTATACCTGTTCTGTTCAGTGAACCCGCTACTGTATACCTGTTCTGTTCAGTGAACCTGCCACTGTATACCTGTTCTGTTTAGTGAACCCGCCACTGCATACCTGTTCTGTTCAGTGAACCTGCCACTGTATACCTGTTCAGTTCAGTGAACCCGCCACTGTATACCTGTTCTGTTCAGTGAACCTGCCACTGTATACCTGTTCTGTTCAGTGAACCCGCCACTGTATACCTGTTCTGTGAACCTGCACTGCATACCTGTTCTGTGAACCCACCACTACATACCTGTTCTGCTCAGTGAACCCGCCACTGCATACCTGTTCTGTTCAGTGAACCTGCCACTGTATACCTGTTCTGTTCAGTGAACCCGCCACTGTATACCTGTTCAGTGAACCCACCACTGCATACTTGTTCTGTTCAGTGAACCCGCCACTGCATACCTGTTCTGTTCAGTGAACCTGCCACTGTATACCTGTTCTGTTCAGTGAACCCGCCACTGCATACCTGTTCTGTTCAGTGAACCTGCCACTGTATACCTGTTCTGTTCAGTGAACCCGCCACTGTATACCTGTTCAGTTAACCCGCCACTGCATACCTGTTGTGTTCAGTGAACCCGCCACTGTATACCTGTTCTGTTCAGTGAACCTGCCACTGTATACCTGTTCTGTTCAGTGAACCCGCCACTGCATACCTGTTCTGTTCAGTGAACCTGCCACTGTATACCTGTTCTGTTCAGTGAACCCGCCACTGTATACCTGTTCAGTTAACCCGCCACTGCATACCTGTTGTGTTCAGTGAACCCACCACTGCATACCTGTTCTGTTCAGTGAACCCGCCACTGCATACCTGTTCTGTTCAGTGAACCCGCCACTGCATACCCGTTCTGTTCATTGAACCCGCCACTGCATACCTGTTCTGTTCAGTAAACCCGCCACTGTATACCTGTTCTGTGAACCTGCCACTGCATACCTGTTCTGTGAACCCACCATTACATACCTGTTCTGTTCAGTGAACCCGCCACTGCATACCTGTTCTGTTCAGTGAACCTGCCACTGTATACCTGTTCTGTTCAGTGAACCCGCTACTGTATACCTGTTCTGTTCAGTGAACCTGCCACTGTATACCTGTTCTGTTTAGTGAACCCGCCACTGCATACCTGTTCTGTTCAGTGAACCTGCCACTGTATACCTGTTCAGTTCAGTGAACCCGCCACTGTATACCTGTTCTGTTCAGTGAACCTGCCACTGTATACCTGTTCTGTTCAGTGAACCCGCCACTGTATACCTGTTCTGTGAACCTGCACTGCATACCTGTTCTGTGAACCCACCACTACATACCTGTTCTGCTCAGTGAACCCGCCACTGCATACCTGTTCTGTTCAGTGAACCTGCCACTGTATACCTGTTCTGTTCAGTGAACCCGCCACTGTATACCTGTTCAGTGAACCCACCACTGCATACTTGTTCTGTTCAGTGAACCCGCCACGGCATACCTGTTCTGTTCAGTGAACCTGCCACTGTATACCTGTTCTGTTCAGTGAACCCGCCACTGCATACCTGTTCTGTTCAGTGAACCTGCCACTGTATACCTGTTCTGTTCAGTGAACCCGCCACTGTATACCTGTTCAGTTAACCCGCCACTGCATACCTGTTGTGTTCAGTGAACCCGCCACTGTATACCTGTTCTGTTCAGTGAACCTGCCACTGTATACCTGTTCTGTTCAGTGAACCCGCCACTGCATACCTGTTCTGTTCAGTGAACCTGCCACTGTATACCTGTTCTGTTCAGTGAACCCGCCACTGTATACCTGTTCAGTTAACCCGCCACTGCATACCTGTTGTGTTCAGTGAACCCACCACTGCATACCTGTTCTGTTCAGTGAACCCGCCACTGCATACCTGTTCTGTTCAGTGAACCCGCCACTGCATACCCGTTCTGTTCATTGAACCCGCCGCTGCATACCTGTTCTGTTCAGTGAACCCGCCACTGCATACCTGTTCTGTTCAGTGAACCTGCCACTGTATACCTGTTCTGTTCAGTGAACCCGCCACTGTATACCTGTTCTGTTCAGTGAACCTGCCACTGTATACCTGTTCTGTTCAGTGAACCCGCCACTGCATACCTGTTCTGTTCAGTGAACCTGCCACTGTATACCTGTTCTGTTCAGTGAACCTGCCACTGTATACCTGTTCTGTTCAGTGAACCTGCCACTGTATACCTGTTCTGTTCAGTGAACACGCCACTGTATACCTGTTCTGTGAACCTGCCACTGCATACCTGTTCTGTTCAGTGAACCCGCCACTGTATACCTGTTCAGTTAACCCGCCACTGCATACCTGTTGTGTTCAGTGAACCTGCCACTGTATACCTGTTCTGTTCTGTGAACCTGCCACTGTATACCTGTTCTGTTCAGTGAACCCGCCACTGCAAACCTGTTCTGTTCAGTAAACCCGCCACTGTATTCCTGTTCAGTGAACCCGCCACTGCATACCTGTTCTGTTCAGTAAACCCGCCACTGTATACCTGTTCTGTGAACCTGCCACTGCATACCTGTTCTGTGAACCCACCATTACATACCTGTTCTGTTCAGTGAACCCGCCACTGCATACCTGTTCTGTTCAGTGAACCTGCCACTGTATACCTGTTCTGTTCAGTGAACCCGCCACTGTATACCTGTTCTGTTCAGTGAACCTGCCACTGTATACCTGTTCTGTTCAGTGAACCCGCCACTGCATACCTGTTCTGTTCAGTGAACCTGCCACTGTATACCTGTTCAGTTCAGTGAACCCGCCACTGTATACCTGTTCTGTTCAGTGAACCTGCCACTGTATACCTGTTCTGTTCAGTGAACCCGCCACTGTATACCTGTTCTGTGAACCTGCCACTGCATACCTGTTCTGTGAACCCACCACTACATACCTGTTCTGTTCAGTGAATCCGCCACTGCATACCTGTTCTGTTCAGTGAACCTGCCACTGTATACCTGTTCTGTTCAGTGAACCCGCCACTGTATACCTGTTCAGTTAACCCGCCACTGCATACCTGTTCTGTTCAGTGAACCCGCCACTGTATACCTGTTCTGTTCAGTGAACCTGCCACTGTATACCTGTTCTGTTCAGTGAACCCGCCACTGCATACCTGTTCTGTTCAGTGAACCTGCCACTGTATACCTGTTCTGTTCAGTGAACCCGCCACTGTATACCTGTTCAGTTAACCCGCCACTGCATACCTGTTGTGTTCAGTGAACCCACCACTGCATACCTGTTCTGTTCAGTGAACCCGCCACTGCATACCTGTTCTGTTCAGTGAACCCGCCACTGCATACCCGTTCTGTTCATTGAACCCGCCGCTGCATACCTGTTCTATTCAGTGAACCCACCGCATCAGTGCGCATACCTGTGCAGTTAAGTGAACCCACCTACCTACGTGAGTGCACGTAGTGTGATGTACCACTCCGTGCATATTCGATATGGACAAAACAGGTAGAGGAAGAGGTAGTGCCAGAGCCAGAGGAAGGCCACCCGGCAGGTCTGTGCGAGCTCGTGTAAATGTAATTTCGTGTGGACCTGGCCCACAGTACAGTGTTCGGAAGAGGGCACGTCCCATCACCTCCCAAGATTGTCAGGACGTGGTTGAGTATTTAGCGACACAGAACACCTCATCTTGCTCAGCCACCAGCGCTACTACTAGCACCACTTCCGCTGCATTTGACACTTCGCAAGAATTATTTAGTGGTGAAATCACTGATGCACAGCCATTGTTGTTACAGCCAGATGAATTTTCACCAGCTCATATGTCTGAGTTACGCAGCAACACTATGGATGTAACGTGTAAGGAGGATGAAGGACCTACTGATGGTGCATGTTTGGATTTTTCTGAGGCAAGCAAAGCTGGGCAGGATGATTACGATGATGACGATGATACGGATCCTCTGTATGTTCCCAATAGAGGAGATGAAGAGGGGGACAGTTCAGAGGAGAGAAGTTGCTGAAAGAAGCTGGGGCAGCTCTTCGTCAGAAACAGCTGGTGGCAGTGTCCGGCACCATGTATCGCCACCTATGTACAGCCAGCCAACTTGCCCTTCAGCATCAGCTGCTGAGGCCCCCATAGTGCCCACATCCCAGGGTGGCTCAGCGGTGTGGAAATTTTTTAATGTGTGTGCCTCAGATCGGAGCAAAGCCATCTGTTCGCTCTGCCAACAAAAATTGAGCCGTGGAAAGGCCAACACTCACGTAGGGACAAGTGCCTTACGAAGGCACCTGGAGAAAAAGGCACAAACAGCAATGGGATGGCCACCTGAGCAAAAGCAGCAGCAGCACACAAAAGAAAAGTCACCCTCCTTCTCCTCTTCCTCCTTCAGGTGCATCATCTGCTTCTGCCGCTTTCTCCCTTGCACCTTCACAGGCACCCTCCTCCACTCCGCCTCTGCCCTTAAGCGCTTCCTGCTCCTCTGCCCACAGCAGCAGTCAGGTGTCCGTGAAGGAAATGTTTGAGCGGAAGAAGCCAATTTTGGCAAGTCACCCCCTTGCCCGGCGTCTGACAGCTGGCGTGGCGGAACTGTTACCTCCCCAGCTGTTACCATACCGGCTGGTGGACTCTGAGGCCTTCCGTAAATTTGTGGCCATCGGGACACCGCAGTGGAAGATGCCAGGCCGCACTTATTTTTCTAGAAAGGCCATACCCCAACTGCACCGTGAAGTTGAGAGGCAAGTGGTGTCATCTCTTGCGAAGAGCGTTGGGTCAAGGGTACACCTGACCACGGATGCCTGGTCTGCCAAGCACGGGCAGGGCCGCTACATTACGTACACAGCCCATTGGGTCAACCTGGTGAACGATGGCAAGCAGGGCGCAGCGGACCAAATTGTGACACCTCCACGGCTTGCAGGCAGGCCTGCTGCCACCTCCTCTCCTCCTGCTACATGCTCTTCGCTGTCCTCCTCCTCCTTGGCTGAGTGGCAGTTCTCCTCTCCAGCTACACAGCCCCAGCTCCGCAGGGCCTATGCTGCATGCCAGGTACGACGGTGTCACGCCATCTTAGACATGTCTTGCCTCAAAGCGGAGAGTCACACTGGAGCAGCTCTCCTGGCTGCTCTTAAGAAACAGGTGGATGAGTGGCTGACCCCGCACCACCTGGAGATAGGCAACGTGGTGTGCGACAACGGCAGCAATCTGCTTGCCGCTTTGCATATGGGGAAGCTGACACACATACCCTGCATGGCACATGTCATGAATCTAGTTGTTCAAAGATTTGTGTCAAAGTACCCTGGCTTAGCGGATGTCCTGAAGCAGGCCAGGAAGTTCTGTGGGCATTTGAGGCGGTCTTATACAGCCATGGCACGCTTTGCGGAAATTCAGCGGAAAAACAACTTGCCGGTGAGACGCCTGATTTGCGATAGCCCGACTCGCTGGAATTCGACCCTGCTCATGTTCTCCCGCCTGCTAGAACAGAAGAAAGCCGTCACCCAGTACCTCTACAACTACAGTAGAATGAAACAGTCTGGGAAGATGAGGATGTTCTGGCCCGACAACTGGACACTGATGAGAAATGCATGCAGGCTCATGCGGCCGTTTGAGGTGGTGACCAACCTGGTGAGCCGCAGTGAAGGCACCATCAGTGACTTGATTCCCTACGCTTACTTCTTGGAGCGTGCTGTGCGTAGAGTGGCGGATGAAGCTGCGAATGAGCGTGACCAGGAACAGTTACGGCAGGAACAGGCATGGGACCAATTTTCATCAGACCCAGCTGTTTCCTCAACACCTGCGGCAGCACAGAGGGGGGAGGAGGAGGAAGAAGAGAAGTCGTGTGCAGAAGACGAGTCAGACTCAGAGGATGATGAGCAAGGTGTTTCTTTGGGGGAGGAGGAGGAGGGGACGGCGGCAGGAGAACAACCGCAGCAGGCGTCGCAGGGGACTTGTGCTGCTCAACCTTCCCGTGGTATTGTTCGCGGCTGGGGGGAGGAGGTTGACTTACGTGACGTCACTGAGGAAGAGCAAGAGGAGATGCATGGTACATCTGTGCAGATGTCGTCTTTTATGCTGTCCTGCCTGTTGAGGGACCCCCGTATAAAAAACCTCAAGGGGAATGAGCTGTACTGGGTGGCCACACTACTAGACCCTCGGTACAGGCACAAAGTGGCGGACCTGTTACGAACTCACCTGAAGGTGGAAAGGATGCAGCACATGCAGAACAAGCTGTCAACTATGCCTTACAATGCCTTTAAGGGTGATGTGACAGCACAACGCCAGCAAGGTACCACTGCCACTAATCCTCTTCCCGTGTCCACGCAGTCAAAGACAGGACGCTCCAGCGATCTCATGGTGATGTCAGACATGCGGACGTTCTTTAGTCCAACGCCTCGCCGTAGCCCTTCCGGATCCACCCTCCACCAACGCCTGGAACGGCAGGTAGCCGACTACCTGGCCTTAAGTGTTGATGTAGACACTGCTGTGAACAGCGATGAGGAACCCTTGAACTACTGGGTGCGCAGGCTTGACCTGTGGCCAGAGCTGTCCCAATTTGCCATCCAACTTCTCTCCTGCCCTGCCGCAAGCGTCCTGTCAGAAAGGACCTTCAGCGCAGCTGGAGACATTGTCACTGAGAAGAGAAGTCGCCTAAGTCACAAAACTGTTAAGTACCTCACCTTTATCAAAATAATTGAGGCATGGATCCCGGAGGGCTGCTGCCCGCCCCAAGACTAAGTCAGTCCCCGCACACACAGCATATCTGCCTGCACGCCGTGTGACTGGTTGCCTGGCCTGCCCCAAGAAGACTAAGTCACTCCCAGTCCCTCACCACAGCATGTCTGCCTGCAGCCCGCTTGACTACCTTCTCCGCCACCACCAACAGGCTCCGGTACTCCAGGCGGATTGCTGAATTTTTTTAGGCCGCTGCTAGCAGCGGCCGCTGTACAAAATTTTCTGGTGCGTGTACATGACTGCCTAATTTTTCTGGCTGCACTGCGGGCAGCTGCAACAACAAAAGAAAAGGCATGTACATGCGCCCATTCCCCTTCGTGATCATTACCTTGCCGTGGTGAAGGGGCTTGAGTATCACAATGAAGCAATGACCGGCGCCTAGATGAGTGTCTCGGGGGGCACACCCACGATAATAAGGTCGTTGCCTCATTGTGGTCAGACCAAATTTGATCAGCTGGACAGTCACTGTTCTGTCATTCACCTACATCAGCCAGGCGACCATATGGGCTGTAAAGCCACCAAAACCTGCACTCTCGCCATGGTGCGCACCAGTCCAGCACGGCCGTCACTACACAAACAGCTGTTTGCGGTGCGTTACACGGTGAGTTTGGTGTGTCAGTGTGAAGCAGTACCTTAATTACACTACCTGATTGATGTATACACATGCAAGATGTTTTAAAGCACTTTGGGCCTGTCATTTAGCATTCAATGTGATTTCTGCCCTTAAAACGCTGCTTTGCGTCAAATCCAGATTTTTCCCGGGGACTTTTGGCATGTATCCCACTCCTCCACCTGGGGGTCCAGGTGTTAGACCCCTTGAAACATCTTTTCCATCACTTTTGTGGCCAGCATACTTTTTTTTCTTCAAAGTTCGCATCCCCATTGAAGTCTATTGCGGTTCGTGAACTTTTACGCGAACCGAAACTTCCGCGGAAGTTCGCGAACCCGGTTCGCGAACCGAAAATCAGAGGTTCGGCCCCACTCTAGGGAGGGGGCAGGAAGGGAAAAGGAAAAGGGGAAACCTTTAGCGGAGATACAGTGAAACCGTTGTGGTGGGTACCTCTAATGAGAAATGAGCTGTCAATATCCGTGAAACTAATCATAATCTGTCACTCCAGGAATATATATGATATGGTCCTCACTCAGGAGGAGGAAGGGAGGGAGGAAAAAAACGATGGGGAGAGTAGGAAAGGGCAACAACCTTAAATGCACACGGAGTGCTTAGAAGGTCAATGGATCTCTATAGAGTGACATGAGATTTAAGGGGACTGAATCATGGATTCTGGAAATCAAGTTTGAAGAATTTGCTGGGTACAGGTAGGAGGTGCCCGGGAAAGGATGTTCAATATAATACTCTATATGGCAGTATCCAACTACTACAAAATAGGTTGTCCTACCTTATAGGTGTCCCTTTAGGAAATAGAGACAATCAGAAGTAAAAAGGGAATAATTTTAATGGTGCACTAGATGACAACGTGTTTCACGGTCACAGCCGCTTCGTCAGGTCAATAGCAGTGCCTGTATTGCAGGGAGTCCGTGTGTCCGGGTGCCAATAATCACTGCAACCCACGTTTGTGAGTATATTTACTGCTTTTAATAGCTACGTCCAGATCCACTAACCATATTGCACCAGATTGGGCTCCCGGATCTCTCTGTGTTTTTTCTCTCTACTATCCTAAAGTTTGAAGAATACCTTTCATAAAGGACTCTCTCAGCCTGCTATGAACAATTCCTATCTTATAATGTACTCACCACCCTAATCAAGTGTACAGGTCTGCTAAATAAAATGGAAAGGCTGTGAAGGAAGAGGAAAAACAAATATCTATTAAAAATCAGTACATGCAATTTTACAAAGCACATGGTTACAAATATGTAGAAATCTCTAAACTTGCATTGAGCCCATTAGGGCTCAGAGCATCCATCTTGCAGATCCAGAAGGTTTCTCTCTCACATAACCTCCTGAATCTTGCACCCACATGCACATTTTGGGGCATAATTTCTAGGCCCATTATTCTAAGGGAGTCAGCCGTACTGTCATGGCACTTTCCGAAATGGCGAGGAACACTGTGCTTCTCTACCCCATCTAAAATGTTACGTTTATGTTCGCCTAGCCTTTGTCTTAGAGGTAGTTTGGCAGACATATACTTTTGGGCAATCACAAGTGAGAAGATAAACAACGTGGTCACTCCCACACGTTATGAACTCCTTTATCTTAGTGACTTGCTGGTTGCCATCTATTACTTCCATGGCTCTGTGCTTGATGAAAGGACAACAGCAACATACGGTTGGCTGTACTGCTGATGTGCGAGCCTATCGTTGCATTCTTGTGAGTATAATATTGTATTGTGAATAAAGTTCACCCCTTTGATAATGCACTAGGGAGCGCTCCATTTTTGCCTAGATTTGTTCTCCTGGCCCTAATAAAACGGAGCAGCGCAGTGCATAGGATCAAGGTGGAGAGAGCATCTGTGAGAGTGGCTGTGTCTTCTGGATAACAGTGCAAGAATTTTTTTGTTTATGAGAGTACATCCACCAAAAGGCCAGGCCATTTTTTTGTAAAAATAGGCCACTGAAGCTTTAAGGCTAAGCTGCAGGGCTGCACAACACAGCACACAAGTGATCCCCCCCCCCCCTTTTCTCCCCACCAACAGAGCTTTCTGTTGGTGGGGTCTGATGGCTCCCCAGACTCCACATAAGATGCCAATCATATATGGATCGGTAATATTAATGATAATCATAAATAGTTTTAAATCCTTAAAGTGCAATGCGTTATAGTTCATAGTGTCTAGCCTTCAATATGTGAAGCAAAGCCATGAAATATCAGACATAATTTCCAGTATCTGTTTCCCTTTCACTGGGAAAGGATGTACCTCTGACCTAATGTTGCCTTTCTGGTTTAAGCAGGTGTCCTGAAATGAATACCTAATGGTGTTTGACTTTTCATCACACGACATCTATCAAAGTAAATATCTCTGCATAACAAGCATTTATTTATATATACTGAAAGTAAAATATTTTCATAAATGCTGAGATAATACAAAAGACATCATTTTATTATTTTAGATTTAAACCTCTGTTTATAGTACATGACATCTTGGCTGAAACACAGTAATGAGGAGGAAACATCTAGATCACCCAGTACAGTACTTTTAATCATGGATGGCAAGAGGACTTTTAAAATGTAGTTGCAATGGCAGATCACTTTAAAGCCCCAATTCACCTTCCTGGATTTTTCATTTTTATTAAATGTGCATCAGGGACTATGTCATTACTCATGCAATTTTCATTTTTGGTGTAGCCATTCCAGAGTCATGTGACCCTGCGTTCCTTTCAGAAAACAGGAAAACGGGCAGTTGTCAGGATAGTGGGTGTTGCTTCCATAGTGAGTGATGTCCTTCTGAACTTGTTCACATAAAAAACACACTCCTAGGGGGATTTTTTTTGTCAAAGTAGCATAGGATTGTAAGCAACTAGTGGTATGCTACATAGACAAATACACAGAATTAGTGCGTTTGCAAATGTTCATTGCACTACAAAAAATTGCATTGGTATACACATTTTAAATACTATTTTTATCACAGTTATGTGGGATTTCAATTAACTAACAGTGTGTTACACATGATTAGTTTTTTTGTGTTTTTTTTTTGTAATCTTCGGAGTTTTAAAGTATTTTTAATAATAAGGTATCGCAATGTTCTATGTCCTTCACAAATGCAGGGTTTTAAAGTATTTTCAAGACTAAGGCCCGGTTCACACTTGCGGTTTTGCAAAAACCGCACCGGATGTCCGGACCGCACCGGATCCGGATCGGACCTGAACCGTACGGTTCCGGTCCGGATCCGGTCCGGATCCGGTCCGGTTGCATACGGTTTCCGTGCGGTATGAACACGGTTGCGGTCCGGATCCGGATTCTTAAAGAGATAACAACCTGTATAAATACCTGGGGTTCTGGGAGGTCAGCAGAAGCTCTGGGGTCATTGTTGGAGACAGCTGGACGTGTGGAGACCATCCTTGGATACAGAGACAGCAGTTGGGACCATGGATCCAGTCATTTTTTACGCTTATTACCTGGGAATTCTCTCCTTCCTGTTGTTTACCTACTACTATGTGGGGAGAAGGCGTGCTCCTCGCAGGAGATGGTGGGTGCACCCTCTACTAGCCAGGAGGCAGAGGAAGGGAGAGTTCCAGGCCCTCTACCGGGACCTCAGACGACACCCACAGAAGTTCTACAGCTACAATCGGATGTCTATTCCCCTGTAAGTATATAGGCCTAAATACACCAACCCCCACCATTCCTAAACACCCCACCCTCACCCCCACAACACCTCATCCCTGTATACCTAGCTAAACACACCACCCTGACCCCCACACCCCTGTATACCTAGCTATACACTACACCCCCACCCTCCACAACACTCCCAAACCTCTGTAAACACACCTCCCCCATCCTCCACCCAACACCTTGTCCCACAACATACTTTACAGCTTCTTCCTTTACATCTCCTGACAGGTTTGATACCCTTTTGGAGATGGTGAAGGATGACCTTAGGAAGAAGGATACCACGTTCAGGAGAGAAGTCACACCACAAGAACAACTACTCATCACAACCACTTTCCAACATGGAAACATTCTTCCAACATGGAAGACAAAAAATTAACATATCTATGGTATAGCCCGGTCAGTTTTAAGGAACACCAACCACCAACTTTGTGCTGGAAGAGTTGTAGGGCATAGCTGCCCAAGTGTCTTTCGGGGACACCAGGCCCTAAAGTTGAAGTGCTTCAAAAACCTAACCACTGGCACAGGACCCTCTGAGCCATGGATGAAGGACACAGGGCAGTGAAAAGGCTAGGCCTCTCACCGACCAGTCAAGGTGTCCTTCATCCATGGCTCCAAGGGTCTTGTGCAAGTGGTTAGGAACAAGAACAAAGTGAGGAGCAAGAGGAACCGATGGCAGAGGTGCATGACTACAGGTGCAGTGCAACAGGCACAAGGTTGTGACCCAGGTAGTGTCTTTCGGGGACACTAGGCCCTAAAGTTGAAGTGCTTCAAAAACCTAACCACTGGCACAGGACCCTCTGAGCCATGGATGAAGGACACAGGGCAGTGAAAAGGCTAGGCCTCTCACCGACCAGTCAAGGTGTCCTTCATCCATGGCTCCAAGGGTCTTGTGCAAGTGGTTAGGAACAAGAACAAAGTGAGGAGCAAGAGGAACCGATGGCAGAGGTGCATGACTACAGGTGCAGTGCAACAGGCACAAGGTTGTGACCCAGGTAGTGTCTTTCGGGGACACCAGGCCCTAAAGTTGAAGTGCTTCAAAAACATAACCACTGGCACAGGACCCTCTGAGCCATGGATGAAGGACACAGGGCAGTGAAAAGGCTAGGCCTCTCACCGACCAGTCAAGGTGTCCTTCATCCATGGCTCCAAGGGTCTTGTGCAAGTGGTTAGGAACAAGAACAAAGTGAGGAGCAAGAGGAACCGATGGCAGAGGTGCATGACTACAGGTGCAGTGCAACAGGCACAAGGTTGTGACCCAGGTAGTGTCTTTCGGGGACACTAGGCCCTAAAGTTGAAGTGCTTCAAAAACCTAACCACTGGCACAGGACCCTCTGAGCCATGGATGAAGGACACAGGGCAGTGAAAAGGCTAGGCCTCTCACCGACCAGTCAAGGTGTCCTTCATCCATGGCTCCAAGGGTCTTGTGCAAGTGGTTAGGAACAAGAACAAAGTGAGGAGCAAGAGGAACCGATGGCAGAGGTGCATGACTACAGGTGCAGTGCAACAGGCACAAGGTTGTGACCCAGGTAGTGTCTTTCGGGGACACCAGGCCCTAAAGTTGAAGTGCTTCAAAAACATAACCACTGGCACAGGACCCTCTGAGCCATGGATGAAGGACACAGGGCAGTGAAAAGGCTAGGCCTCTCACCGACCAGTCAAGGTGTCCTTCATCCATGGCTCCAAGGGTCTTGTGCAAGTGGTTAGGAACAAGAACAAAGTGAGGAGCAAGAGGAACCGATGGCAGAGGTGCATGACTACAGGTGCAGTGCAACAGGCACAAGGTTGTGACCCAGGTAGTGTCTTTCGGGGACACCAGGCCCTAAAGTTGAAGTGCTTCAAAAACATAACCACTGGCACAGGACCCTCTGAGCCATGGATGAAGGACACAGGGCAGTGAAAAGGCTAGGCCTCTCACCGACCAGTGAAGGTGTCCTTCACCCATGGCTCCAAGGGTCTTGTGCAAGTGATTAGGATCAACAAAGTAAGGAACAAGAGGAATCAAAGGCACAGGTGCAGGACTACAGGTGCTGTGCAACAGGCACAAGGTTGTGACCCAGGTAGTGTCTTTCGGGGACACCAGGCCCTAAAGTTCAAGTCCAGCAAAACCAAAAGTTAAAAAGCCCTGTGATGGTATCCTTCCTCCGAGGATCGGAGGTATTCAGAGGAGCATGTCCAGGAACAATTTGACTTTTTTTTTCAAATTGTATCGGCACCACTACTAGAAAAGGTGGGAGTTGCTGCCTGGAAATCTGGACTCTCTTGAGTGCTGGTCGTGGATGTGCTGCACCTTGACAGCGGTGGCCCATATTGACTGCCTCTGTAGCCGGTGTACATCTGTGATGATTGCCAGGTGGGCACCGCTGTTGGTTGTGGGGGTCTAAAAATTGGTGGTTGCAATAATGGCGTGTCCATGTGCTGTTTAATCACCTCCAGCAAATTGGAATGGCACGCCATCAGGTTTTGTGAAGGCACCTTTTCTAGATATGGTATTAGAGACATCACAGTGTGAAAACACGGGTGTGCCTGCAATTTCAGTAGTTCCTTGCTTTGTTGATGCATTTGCTGCATCATGTTCTGCAGCTGGCCCACCGACTGATGATGCTGCGCACGCAGTTGGTCGATTTCTCCTCTGTGCATCTCATGCATCATTTTAAGCTCGTCCCTGTAGTGCCCATGTACAGCGTCGAGCTCACATTGCAGTGTAGTGATGTGGGACTTGTACTGCTCCATGATATGGCCCCTGTCCTCATCTTGCAACTGCCGGGTTATGAGAGTTTGGTGGCTCTGAAGAATCCCGAGAAGTCCGGAGACAGCCCCGGACATCTCGGACTCTGTCTCTCTCCTTGTTGGGGGGAGGGTACCTCGACGCCTCACTGGTGTGGTGGTCCTCACTGGTGGTGTGGCAGCATCTTCCCGTCCTCTGGCCTGTGTCGGGGTTGCCCTGCGCGCTGGTTGTGCTGCAGTCTCTCGGTGCTCCTCACTTTGTTCTTGTTCCCCTGGAGCTTCCATAGCGGTCGATTGTGGAGGTTCAGCTTCTTCCACACTCGGTCCTGCAACCTCAACATCCAAGCTCTCTTCTGTCAAGTCATCATCAAAGGACGGAGTTGTGATTAAGGACTCCCTTCTCCTACTCCTCGCCTCGGGGCAATAGGTTACATCGGCGACGTCATCATCCACCAAGCTCTCCTCACTGCTGAACCGTGCCTCCTGGGTCGGTTCCTCTTGCTCCAAATTGTCTTCAGTCCTGTAGATAAAAAAAATATTTATTGGTGTGCCAAACAGCATGTGGCGTCAATTCACAGAGCTAGCAAACACTAGCAATCACTTTATCACCCGTTTCTACCCAACATTTGATAAAGCTTGTGAGAAAAGTTCGCTAGCCATGGGAATTGAGGCCATAGCAATACATGGCCGAAGTCATGGTAAATGAGCTCTCAGTTCCTGCCCACAGTAGTGGTACTTACAGTCTAGGTTCCAGGCTTGCATTGATGAAAGACAATTGCTTGGCAAATTGGTAGTCTTTTTGTCGCCTTCCCCCGCCACTGCCACTTCGTTCGGCAAGTTTTTTCTTCCGTAGCCATTTCACATATGCATCCCGTATATTCCGCCACCTTGTCTTGTACCTTTCTCCTGTAACGACATGAAAATTTGATTTCGATTATTTCTCTTGTAGGTACATCGCAACTGGACAAACATATACATCGCTACATGTCACATTTCGTATTGGGAAGAGCACGGTGGCAGGCATCGTCGTGAGGACTTCGAGGATCCTTTGGACGCGACTGAGGGCCAGATACATGCCTGTGCCGGACACCACGAAATGGGAGGAGATCGCCCAGGGCTTCTGGACCGAGTGCAAGTTTCCTAATTGTGTTGGCGCACTGGATGGGAAACACATCCGGATTCAGAAACCCGTGGGGAGTGGCAGCCATTATTTCAACTATAAAAAATACTTCAGCATTGTTCTAATGGCAGTGGCAGATGCGGACTACAAGTTTGTGTACGTGGACGTGGGGTCGTACGGTAGTTCCAATGACTCTGGAATTTTCCAGCGTACGACCCTTTGCCGGCTGATGGAGGAAGGCAGACTGCGTCTCCCCCGTGACAGACCCTGGCCTGGGACAAGGGCACCGGCCTACCCCTATGTGTTTGTGGGGGACGAGGCCTTCGCCCTGTCCGACCATGTAATGCGTCCGTACCCAGACAGGGGACTTGATGCCAGCCAGCTACACTTCAATGCTCGGTTGAGCTGTGCAAGGAGAATGGTGGAGTGCACATTTGGGATCCTGGTGTCAAAGTGGAGGGTGTTCCACACGCCCATGCTGCTGAAACCGGGCAACGCAGTTGTCGTGGTGAAGGCAGCATGCATCCTCCACAACTTTGTGCGGCAGGAGGAAAGAGAGACTCCGGAACCCCCGAATGTGCTTCCACTAATGCCCCTGCGGAGGTATGCAACCAGGCCAAGGGTAGTGTCACTGCGGAACAGGGACCAACTGAGACTTTATTTTACCACACCACCTGGACGAGGGTGAATGTTTGGTTTTTAATATGTTTTGTTGAAATGTGTTTATTTTGGAGTTTCAAGTTTGAGTGAATTTAAATGTATTAATTTTTTACAATAAATTGATGTATAATAATTGGTCATTGTGTATGTTATATGTGCACAGGTGGGGTACATCGCAGGTGGGTGGGATACATCACAGGTGGGTGGGATACAGCACAGGTGGGTGGGATACAGCACGGGTGGGGTACAGGTGGGTGGGATACATCACAGGTGGGGTAGAGGTGGGTGGGATACATCACAGGTGGGGTACTGGTGGGTGGGATACATCACAGGTGGGTGGGATACATCACAGGTGGGGTACAGGTGGGTGGGATACATCACAGGTGGGATACATCACAGGTGGGGTAGAGGTGGGTGGGATACAGGTGGGTGGGATACATCACAGGTGGGATACATCACAGGTGGGGTAGAGGTGGGTGGGATACAGCACAGGTGGGTGGGATACATCACAGGTGGGTGGGATACATCACAGGTGGGTGGGATACATCACAGGTGGGTGGGATACAGCACAGGTGGGTGGGATACAGCACAGGTGGGTGGGATACATCACAGGTGGGATACATCACAGGTGGGATACATCACAGGTGGGTGGGATACATCACAGGTGGGATACATCACAGGTGGGATACATCACAGGTGGGTGGGATACAGCACAGGTGGGGTAGAGGTGGGTGGGATACATCACAGGTGGGGTACAGGTGGGTGGGATACATCACAGGTGGGGTAGAGGTGGGTGGGATACATCACAGGTGGGGTACAGGTGGGTGTGATACATCACAGGTGGGTGGGATACAGCACAGGTGGGGTACAGGTGGGTGGGATACATCACAGGTGGGATACATCACAGGTGGGGTACAGGTGGGTGGGATACATCACAGGTGGGGTACAGGTGGGTGGGGAACAGGTGGGTGGGCCACGGGTGGGTGTGCAACACGTGGGTGACACAAATCCATAGCAAAAGTTGAATACATCACAAGCTTAAACCACAAGCCCCCCCCCAAAAAACTTCTAGTCAACATACCCTCTGTGCCTTGCTGTCTCTTGCTCAAGTTCTCAAAGTCCTCCACATACAGCTTGGCAATTTTTTTCCACAGGCCTCTGCATTTTTTGATGTTGCTGTGGTCCGCATCCCCCTTGTCCCACAGGGCTGGTACCTGCTGCACCTGTAGGATGAGGTCTTCTGATGTGTAGGGCCTCACCCCCTCGCTAGTGTTGGGCGAACATCTAGATGTTCGGGTTCGGGCCGAACAGGCCGAACATGGCCGCGATGTTCGGGTGTTCGACCCGAACTCCGAACATAATGGAAGTCAATGGGGACCCGAACTTTTGTGGTTTGTAAAGCCTCCTTACATGCTACATACCCCAAATTTACAGGGTATGTGCACCTTGGGAGTGGGTACAAGAGGAAAAAAATTTTAGCAAAAAGAGCTTATAGTTTTTGAGAAAATCGATTTTAAAGTTTCAAAGGGAAAACTGTCTTTTAAATGCGGGAAATGTCTGTTTTCTTTGCACAGGTAACATGCTTTTTGTCGGCATGCAGTCATAAATGTAATACATATAAGAGGTTCCAGGAAAAGGGACCGGTAATGCTAACCCAGCAGCAGCACACGTGATGGAACAGGAGGAGGGTGGCGCAGGAGGAGAAGGCCACGCTTTGAGACACAACAACCCAGGCCTTGCATGAGGACAAGAAGCGTGCGGATAGCATGCTTTGTACCACCATGCAGTCATAAATGTAATAAAGATAAGTGGTTCAATAAACAGGGACCACGCGGCAACGCTAACCCAGCAGCAGCACACGTGATGGAACAGGAGGAGGCGCAGGAGGAGAAGGCCACGCTTTGTGAGACACAACAACCCAGGCCTTGCATGAGGACAAAAAGCGTGCGGATAGCATGCTTTGTACCGCCATGTAGTCATAAATGTAATAAAGATAAGAGGTTCAATAAACAGGGACCACGCGGCAACGCTAACCCAGCAGCAGCAGCAGCAGCAGCACACGTGATGGAACAGGAGGAGGCGCAGGAGGAGAAGGCCACGCTTTGTGAGACACAACAACCCAGGCCTTGCATGAGGACAAAAAGCGTGCGGATAGCATGCTTTGTACCGCCATGTAGTCATAAATGTAATAAAGATAAGAGGTTCAATAAACAGGGACCACGCGGCAACGGTAACCCAGCAGCAGCAGCAGCAGCAGCAGCACACGTGATGGAACAGGAGGAGGCGCAGGAGGAGAAGGCCACGCTTTGTGAGACACAACAACCCAGGCCTTGCATGAGGACAAAAAGCGTGCGGATAGCATGCTTTGTACCGCCATGTAGTCATAAATGTAATAAAGATAAGAGGTTCCATAAACAGGGACCGGCAACGGTAACCCAGCAGCAGCAGCAGCAGCAGCAGCAGCAGCACACGTGATGGAACAGGAGGAGGCGCAGGAGGAGAAGGCCACGCTTTGTGAGACACAACAACCCAGGCCTTGCATGAGGACAAAAAGCGTGCGGATATAGCAGCAATGCTTTTTGCCGCCATGCAGTCATAAATGTAATACAGATGAGAGGTTCAATAAACAGGGACCGGAAACGCTAAACCATCCCAGATGTTCATCGGTCATGTTACTTGGTTGGGGTCCAGGAGTGTTGCGTAGTCGTTTCCAATCCAGGATTGATTCATTTTAATTTGAGTCAGACGGTCTGCATTTTCTGTGGAGAGGCGGATACGCCGATCTGTGATGATGCCTCCGGCAGCACTGAAACAGCGTTCCGACATAACGCTGGCTGCCGGGCAAGCCAGCACCTCTATTGCGTACATTGCCAGTTCGTGCCAGGTGTCTAGCTTCATGCCCGGTTTCAGGTCCAGCGGTGCCAGCCACAAATCCGTCTGTTCCTTTATTCCCCTCCAAATTTCCTCCCCTGTGTGCTGCTTATCCCCAAGGCAGATCAGCTTCAGCAACGCTTGCTGACGCATGCCAACAGCTGTGCTGCACTGCTTCCACGATCCTACTGCTGCTGGTGCTGGGTTAGCATTTCCGGATGAGGTACAGCTTTGAGATGCGTTGGAGGAGAAGGAGTCAGAGAGGTAGGTGCTGCTGTTGTTATCCAGCTGTTTGCGGCGTGGGCAACACCCGCGCCGTAGCAGGTGAGGAATCGCTGCCAGGCTCCACAAGGTTCACCCAGTGCGCGGTAAGGGAGATGTATCGACCCTGGCCGAACGCACTCGTCCAGGTGTCAGTGGTGAGGTGAACCTTGCAGGCAACGGCATTCTTCAAGCTTCGGGTTATTTAGCTGACCACGTGCTCATGCAACTCAGGCACTGCAGAGCGCGCAAAGTGGTAGCGGCTGGGAACAACGTAACGTGGGATGGCCACTGACATCATGCCCTTGAAGCTGTTTGTCTCCACCACTCGATATGGCAGCATTTCGCAGGCCAGAAGCTTGGCTATGCTGGCTGGCTGTTACTGCCACGGCCCGGGGGTCATTTGCTGGCAATTTCCTCTTGTGCTCAAACATCTCAGAGACAGACAACTCAACCGTAGCGCTGCACACCGAAGGGCTGTTGGTTGTTGTGTTTGATGAACACTGGGAGACCTCAAGAGCACTAGTCCGGAAAGTGACAGTGTCAGCATCGTCTGATGTTTGTGAATGTTGTGAACCACGCAATGGCTGGGCTACTGCTGCTGCTGAGGCGGGTCTGGTGGTGAGTCTGGTGAACCCAAGGGAGGCAGTGTTGCTGGTGGTACCCTGTCCTGCCGCGTTTGCCCACAGAGTGGGATGTTTGGATAGAATGTGGCGGCTCATGCTGGTGGTGGAGAGGTTGTTAATACTTTTCCCCCTGCTCAGGCGGGTCTTGCACACCTTGCAAATCGCCATGGTAACATCCTCAGTGCAGTCTTCAAAGAAAGCCCAGACTTTAACTGGCTGAGGACTCGGACCTCGTGCGTGATGTGCTGGTGCTGCTTAACCCACTGCTGGACGCTTGAGAGGTCATCCAAGTAATTATCTGGTCCTGTTCTTTTGGATCTGTGAGGGTTGTTGTCCTGGACAACATGGGCAGTATTGAGTGGGTTTTCTTGGGTGCTCCCCTGTGGCCTGTACGTGAACCGTCAGGGGAAACACCTCTTCCCTTGCCCCTCCCTCTTTCACCGGATTTCTTCCTCATTTCACTTATCCTTAAAGTACACGCTGACTGGCAGCAGTACAGTGGCAGTACAGAAATGCTATACAGTGGTGGGTGAGCGGTGTACCACTATTGTCAGCAGTGACACAGAGCACAATGCTATACAGTGGCGGGTGAGCGGTGTACTACTGTTCCCAGCAGACACAGAGTGGAAGTAAACACAATGCTATATAGTGTGGCTGAGCCGTGTACACAGAGTGGCATTAAACACAATGCTATATAGTCTGCTATATAGTCACCCCGAACAGGGTGATGTTCTGCAGAACCCGAACAGTGGCAAACACTGTTCGCCCAACACTACTGGGAGGGAACGCAGATTTTAGTACCTAAACACACGATACAACATGTTTTCCGGGGTCGGACTCTGAGGCACATACAGATGGTCCCGATCATCATCCTCATCATACAACTCTTCTCCTGAGTCTGACCCACCCACCACCTCTGCCACCCCAACATCCCCAGACACAGACCCCTCATCGTCCTCAACATTAACTTGGGATGCTGGCCTGAGCCAGACCTCCTCCTCCACATCAGGCCCCATCATCTCCTCAATGGCAGCCCTCATTAATCGCTCTGGCGACGGACTGATGGACACAACGTTCTCCTATGAGGAGGGCTGCTGCTGACCACTGGCTGCTGGGGTGGATGTTATAGCTTGCGTGGGGCATTGGCTGTTGCTGTTGTTGGGAGTGCTGCTCACAGCGGAGGTCTCTGGGGAACTCATGTTGAGCTCATATAGTGGTTGACGGTGAGTGGAGTATTACTGATCCCAGCAATATACACACTGACTGGCAGAGTACGCAATGCTATATAGTGTGGCTGAGCGGTGTACACAGAGTGGCAGTAAACACAATGCTATATAGTCTGGCTGAGCGAGCGGTGTACTACTGTTCCCAGCAGAATCAGAGTGGCAGTAAACAATGGTATATAGTCTGGCTGAGCGGTGTACACAGAGTGTCAGTAAACAATGGTATATAGTCTGGCTGAGCGAGCGGTGTACTACTGTTCCCAGCAGAATCAGAGTGGCAGTAAACAATGGTATATAGTCTGGCTGAGCGGTGTACACAGAGTGTCAGTAAACAATGGTATATAGTCTGGCTGAGCGGTGTACACACAATGCTATATAGTCTGCTATATAGTGTCAGTAAACAATGGTATATAGTCTGGCTGAGCGAGCGGTGTACTACTGTTCCCAGCAGAATCAGAGTGGCAGTAAACAATGGTATATAGTCTGGCTGAGCGGTGTACACAGAGTGTCAGTAAACAATGGTATATAGTCTGGCTGAGCGAGCGGTGTACTACTGTTCCCAGCAGAATCAGAGTGGCAGTAAACAATGGTATATAGTCTGGCTGAGCGGTGTACACAGAGTGTCAGTAAACAATGGTATATAGTCTGGCTGAGCGAGCGGTGTACTACTGTTCCCAGCAGAATCAGAGTGGCAGTAAACAATGGTATATAGTCTGGCTGAGCGGTGTACACAGAGTGTCAGTAAACAATGGTATATAGTCTGGCTGAGCGGTGTACACACAATGCTATATAGTCTGCTATATAGTGTCAGTAAACAATGGTATATAGTCTGGCTGAGCGAGCGGTGTACTACTGTTCCCAGCAGAATCAGAGTGGCAGTAAACAATGGTATATAGTCTGGCTGAGCGGTGTACACAGAGTGTCAGTAAACAATGGTATATAGTCTGGCTGAGCGGTGTACACAGAGTGTCAGTAAACAATGGTATATAGTCTGGCTGAGCGGTGTACACAGAGTGGCAGTAAACACAATGCTATATACTCTGGCTGAGCGAGCGGTGTACTACTGTTCCCAGCAGACACAGAACAGTGAACAGAATGCTATATAGTGTGGCTGAGCGAGCGGTGTACCACTATTCCCAGCAGACACAGAACAGTGAACAGAATGCTATATAGTGTGGCTGAGCGGGCGGTGTACCACTATTCCCAGCAGACACAGAACAGTGAACAGAATGCTATATAGTGTGGATGAGCGAGCGGTGTACCACTATTCCCAGCAGACACAGAACAGTAAACAGAATGCTATATAGTGTGGCTGAGCGAGCGGTGTACCACTATTCCCAGCAGACACAGAACAGTGAACAGAATGCTATATAGTGTGGCTGAGCGAGCGGTGTACCACTATTCCCAGCAGACACAGAACAGTGCACAGAATGCTATATAGTGTGGCTGAGCGAGCGGTGTACCACTATTCCCAGCAGACACAGAACAGTAAACAGAATGCTATATAGTGTGGCTGAGCGAGCGGTGTACCACTATTCCCAGCAGACACAGAACAGTAAACAGAATGCTATATAGTGTGGCTGAGCGAGCGGTGTACCACTATTCCAAGCAGACACAGAACAGTGAACAGAATGCTATATAGTGTGGCTGAGCGAGCGGTGTACCACTATTCCCAGCAGACACAGAGTGGCAGTAAACAGAATGCTATATAGTGTGGCTGAGCGAGGTACACAGAGTGGCAGTAAACAGAATGCTATATAGTGTGGCTGAGCAAGCGGTGTACTACTATTCCCAGCAGACACAGAGTGGCAGTAAACAGAATGCTATATAGTGTGGCTGAGCGAGGTACACAGAGTGGCAGTAAACAGAATGCTATATAGTGTGGCTGAGCAAGCGGTGTACTACTGTTCCCAGCAGTGACACAATGACAGGGGGGACCCTGGCTAGCGTGGCTGGAGCGCGAACTACCCTGCCTGCCTACCCAAAGCTAAACCCACAGACAAATGGCGGAGATATGACGTGGTTCGGGTATTTATTTACCCGAACCACGTGACCGTTCGGCCAATCAGAGCGCGTTCGGGTCCGAACCACGTGACCCGTTCGGCCAATCACAGCGCTAGCCGAACGTTCGGGGAACGTTCGGCCATGCGCTCTTAGTTCGGCCATATGGCCGAACGGTTTGGCCGAGCACCGTCAGGTGTTCGGCCGAACTCGAACATCACCCGAACAGGGTGATGTTCTGCAGAACCCGAACAGTGGCGAACACTGTTCGCCCAACACTACCCCTCGCTATCAGACAGATCCTGCTCCATATTGCTGCCAAAGAGCTCCAGCATGAAGTCACTGCTGCTCCACTCTGTGAACGCTGGTGCCATGTGGTCCCCATCCAAAATGGCCACCATACCATAGAGTCTGCATAGGAAGTGTGGTACAACATCCGGTTTTTATAGCCAGTGTGTTGTGCGCTCTCCGGTTCTCATTGGTTTCCATTGGCCGGATGCAACATTCCGGCTCCGGTCCGGATACGTCAGCCGGACCAGCCGGACCAAAAAATAGCGCATGTTGGAACGGACGCCGGAGTCCGGATCCGGTCCGGCTCCGGTCCGGACGAAACGGACGCATGTGAACGGTCGCATAGACTTTCATTGCTATGCCGTGCGTCCGTTTCGTCCGGTCCGCATGCGGTCCGGCTCCGGCACGGCTCCGGCACGGCGATTCCGGATAGCAGCCGCTAATGTGAACCGGGCCTAATTCATCACAGTAATATACAATTGAGCAAGTCACAAATAGTGTACAACACAGACCTCTCTTCTCCCTCACTGTTCCCCCTAGTGCTGGTCGCATGTAATGACATGATCAGTAACAGCCGGAACTAGGGGAACAGTGAGGGAGAGGTATCTAATCTCCACAGGAGCCCATGGATCAGGTGAGATGCGCTGCCGCTGCTAAACCTAACCTTAGCCCTATGCACGAGGGAGTGGAGGGGGCACAAAGGAGGACACGGAGGGACATAGAGGGGGACAAATGGGGTACAGAGGGGGATGGAGGAAGACAAATGGGGCATAGAGAGGGACAGAGGAAGACTAAAGGGACACAAAGGAGGGACAAAAAAATGTCACAGGTGAGCAAACAAGGACCAATGGGGACAAACAGTAGGGCAGTATATAGGGGATCAAATGACAAGGAGACTATAAGACACAAGGGACAAAAATTTGACACAGGGGGGCTAAAAGGAGGACACAAAGGCATGAACTAAGACAAAGGTGGACAAACAAGGACACAAGTTAGACTATAGAGGACACAAGGGGGGGGAGCAACAGTGGTCACAGAGGGACACAAAGTGACATGGAGGAAGACACAAGGGGGACAGAGGCGGGCACATGGCGGACATAGTAGGACACAAGGGGATAGAGGAGGACACAGGGGGACACTAGAGGAACAAGAGAGAGACAAGATGTACAAGGGGGACATAATAATTGGGGGAGAACATCTACAAGACACTCCAGGATCATGGAAGCACCAGGTTTTGTATATTTTCTTTTCCCTGGTTTTTGTCCTCTAAACCTAGGTGCGTCTTATCTGGAGCATTTTATATTCTGAAAAATGTGGTACTTAAAGACTTCTTACCCACACCCTGCTTTGGCTTATTACTTTAATCATATTTAACCAGAGTCCTATTTTCCCTACCAACTGTATCCTATGCCACCCTTATAATACAGTTGGATGCGAAAGTTTGGGAAACCTTGTTAATTGTCATGCTTTTTCTGTATAATCGTTGGTTGTAATAAAATTGTCAGTTAAATATCTCATATAGGATAGGCTGACCAGGCGTCCTTTTTTGCCCGGACAGGTCCACTTTTTCAGACCTGTCCGGGCCGTCCTGCCGGGATTTTGAATTGTCCGGTGAGAGAGCCGAACAGGAGCTGAACACCACTGGCAGAAGAGCCGCTTGCAGAGAAAGAGAGCCAAACTGGAGTCAGAAGAGCCGCTTGCAGAGACAGAGAGCCGAACACGAGTCAGAAGAGCCGCTTGCAGAGACACTGTCTCTGCAAGCGGCTCTTCTGACTCATGTTCGGCTCCCCAAACGGCTCTTTGGCAATCAATCCCTGCTGCACTGCTCTGCTCCGCCCAGGGGTGGGCTGGAGAATTCGCTGGCCCAGAGGAGGAGAAGGATGGAGGACAGAGGAGGTCGGGTCGGTGCACTCCACTCCAGACACAGCCAGCCAGTGAGGCGATGCGGAGATAGCGTGGTGCATCTATCCTCATTTGAAATGGCAGAGACTGCCCGAAGAGTCCAGTCCTGCCTCGTGTCTGCAGCGTTCTTGCAGAGTGCCAAGTGTCCCCTCAGCTCAGTCCCAGCATCCTGGCTCTTGAAGCTCCGATGGGACAGGGACACTGGCCTGGCCGTGCAGACACCACAGACACTCTAATTGGTAAGCCGACACCTCTTCTCTCCATTTGTCTTCCCTGCATTGAACATGCAAGCCCTCGTAGCACAGCCCACATCTGTCTCCTGTAACCCTTTCATTGCTGGTATTAGCTCAATGAATCAGCTTGTTTCAGCACTGGTACATTGCATTTAAAGGAAACATCAAGGCTTTTTATAAAAAACAAACAGATCTTATCTGGGGCTTCCTCCTGCCCCTTGCAGCCTATGTGTCCCTCTACTCCCAGACGTTATTCTGTGGTCCCCTCCGTAGCATTTGGCGACCTGGTGTGGCCGGGAGCATTATGCGCAGGCGGCATGGCTGTGTGCAGTTGCAGAACTGGCCAACCTCACCAGGTCCCCGGTTGCTATGGAGGGGACCCCAGGATAACTCCTGGGAGCAGGGCTGAGGTGAGGGACACATAGGCTGCCAAGAGCAGGAAGAAACCCCAGATAAGATCTGTCACGCTGGTGCTGTGTGGCCTGTGAGAGCAATTCTCATTGCATTAGTGGGGAAATCTGCTGCCAATCTTATAGCATTTGTGGGGAAATCTGCTGCCAATCTTATTGCATTTGTGGGGAAATTTGCTGCCAATCTTATTGCATTTGTGGGGAAATCTGCTGCCAATCTTATTGCATTTGTAGGGAAATCTGCTGCCAATCTTATAGAATTTGTGGGGAAATCTGCTGCCAATCTTATAGCATTTGTGGGGAAATCTGCTGCCAATCTTATTGCATTTGTGGGGAAATCTGTTGCCAATCTTATTGCATTTGTGGGGAAATCTGTTGCCAATCTTATTGCATTTGTGGGGAAATCTGTTGCCAATCTTATTGAATTTGTGGGGAAATCTGTTGCCAATCTTATTGCATTTGTGGGGAAATTTGCTGCCAATCTTATTGCATTTGTAGGGAAATCTGCTGCCAATCTTATAGAATTTGTGGGGAAATCTGCTGCCAATCTTATAGCATTTGTGGGGAAATCTGCTGCCAATCTTATAGCATTTGTGGGGAAATCTGCTGCCAATCTTATTGCATTTGTAGGGAAATCTGTTGCCAATCTTATTGCATTTGTGGGGAAATCTGTTGCCAATCTCATTGCATTTGTAGAGAAATATGCTGCCAATCGGATTCCATTTGTAGGGAAATCTGTTGCCAATCTTATTGCATTTGTGGGGAAATCTGTTGCCAATCTCATTGCATTTGTAGAGAAATATGCTGCCAATCGGATTCCATTTGTGGGGAAATCTGTTGCCAATCTCATTGCATTTGTAGAGAAATATGCTGCCAATCGGATTCCATTTGTGGGGAAATCTGTTGCCAATCTCATTGCATTTTGTGGTCGGTCGGCCCTCCACCATGTGGTCTGGAAAAAAACTGCCCTCCATGCCCGCGAAGTTGGACAGCAAACTGCTAAGATCTTGTATATTTGGCCCCACCCATGATCACGCCCACATGCTGTTGTGATCGTCCTCTTTTTTGGAAATCAAAATATGGTCACCCTAATATAGGAGACACACACACAGTGATATTTGAGAAGTGAAATTAAATTTCTTGGATTTACAGAAAGTGTGCAATAATTGTTTAAATAAAATTAGGCAGGTGCATACATTTGGGCACTGTTGTCATTTTATTGATTCCAAAACCTTTAGAAATAATTATTGGAACTCGAATTGGCTTGGTAAGCTCAGTGACTCCTGACCTACAGACACAGATGAATCCAGTTATGAGAAAGCATATTTAAGGGGGTCAATTGTAAGTGTCCCTCCTCTTTTAATTTTCTCTGAAGAGTAGCAACATGGAGGTCTCAAAACGACTCTCAAATGACCTGAAGACAAAGATTGTTCACCATCATAGTTTAGGGGAAGGATACAGAAAGCTGTCTCAGAGATTTCAGCTGTCTGTTTCCACAGTTAGGAACATATTGAGGAAATGGAACATCACAGGCTCAGTTCAAGTTAAGACTCGAAGTGGCAGACCAAGAAAAATCTTGGATAAAAAGAAGCAACAAATGGCGAGGAGAACAGTCAAGAGTCAACCCACAGACCAGCACCAAAGAACTACAACATCATCTTGCTGCAGATGGAGTCACTGTGCATCGTCCAACCATTTCACGCACTTTACACAAGGAAATGCTGTTTGCGAGAGTGATGCAGAAGAAGCCTTTTCTCAACCCACACAGTACTCAGACCTGAATATAATTGAAAATCTGTGGTGTGAGTTAAAGAGAGCAGCCCATGCTTGGAAGCCATTAAACCTGAATGAACAACAGATGTTTTGTAAAGAAGATAGATCCAAAATACTTTCAAGCAGACTCTCATTGGAACCTACAGGAAGAGTTTAGAGGCTGTCATTTCTGCAAAAGGAGGATCTAATAAATATTGATTTCATTTCTTTTTTGTGTTGACCAAATTTATGCACCTGCCTAATTTTGTTTAAACAATTATTGCACACTTTCTGTAAATCCAATAAACTTCATTTCACTTCTCAGATATCACTGTGTGTGTCTCCTATATGATATATTTAACTGACATGTTTTATCGTAACAACCAACGATTTACACAGGAAAATCATGACAATTAACAAGGTTGCCCAAACGTTCGCATCCCACTGTAAATTGTAAGCATGATTGGGCATGGTACTTTTCTCCTTCATCATAGTTTTTTTTTGTGGTTGCTGTTTTATTTTAGCTATGAAATTGCAATTTGCATTCCCTAATACCCATTGTACCATGCTGTACTATACCATGTTAGCATTTTGTAAATGAAAATCAATAATGTGATAATTTTGTTGACTGTATTAATAATATTTCTCATTTTTGCAGAATGCATGCATTTTTTACTGCCTTTCCCTATCTGTACTTTGCATTGTATGGTTCCATTACAGATGGTAGAGCTATAAAAACTAATAATAATTACAGTCATAGTATTTGAGGAATGATTAGTACATCAGCTATTGACTCACATAAAATAGTGGGTTTTTTTTTGCATTTGTATAGTCTCAGCATTCCATTAACAGGTAATGCAGTCATATTTCCTGTTTACTTATATAGAAAATATTCTCAATTAGTTATTGCAATGAACTAAATACATTATGGTATGTATCATTAATGCAATGAGAAATAAGGAACATCTGCAAAGTTATTCTAGTAATGTTGCAGCCATAGCTCTAGAAGAGATAAAACTGTCAGGACTTGGCAGGCTGGCAAGGTGATAACATCCCAAGCGCCTAAGGAAAACAAGTAATGCGCATGTAGTGCTGACAGATTTTTGGTTTTCCTTCCTATCTTTCTGACACATCTGTGGACTTTGACTAATCAATTATCAAGAGGAATGACAAGATTCCATCTGAATGTCACAGTTACTAAAGTTTTTCCTGAACGTGGAAACACTGGAAAAGGTCTGAATGACTACAGATCTTATTTTCATTGTCTTTGTTGGAAAACCTGTGTGTGTTGCTCATGCTAATTAATTGTTAGTTTACTTTTAGCATTTGCTTGTATTTTTACTATGTTCATACTACTTCCTTGTATACATGTATCCTTTGTTATTTCAGCCTTAAAATAAGTAAAGTTAGCATTTAATGTTATTGAATAAAGAAAGAGTGCCTGCAGACAGAAATAGATGATGTGTCTGATCCTAACATGTTACACAGATTTATTTTCATTGGAGCACATTTAGGAACCTATTTTTTCTTACATAGTGCTTTAAACTTTGTCCATGTTTTATACCCTCTAACTTGGCCTTTGATTTGCCTTTGGAAACTCGAGACAGAAAAACTGATAAGTAGTAGGTCTGATTTTCTAAGGCTCCCCAAGGCCGGACATCCTTGGAGAACATAATGAATCCTTAAAATCTTGCTGGGATTCATGAAAAAAAAAATATTTGCTTTTAGGTTGCACATGTTCCCCTGTGTCAAAACAAGCCATAATGAATAATTTCAAAAGTTTATGAACCTGAAGGTGATTAGATTTGTTAACCTGAAGTGGAATTCAACTTAAATGAGGTAACTATATGGCCAAATACTTCTTTGTAGGATAAATAGCTATCGAGTGAATTCAGGTGGAAGTGAACTCTTTCACAAAAAGAGAAGGAAACATAGAGAAATGCACCTTGCATGAATTTAGAGCGTTACGTCTGGCTAGTTCCCCTCTCAACTGTGACTTATCACAGGTGTAATTTGATCTCTCCGCTGTGTCAGCTAGCTGCCTCGGCAGAGCAGCTAATTTGTAAACACAGGATGTTAACCCTATGTCTGCTTCCATAAAAGCAGGACTAGGCATACTGCAGATTTATTGCTGGACTGTATCAGCCATAATGAAGAAATGTTTTGCATTAAATGTTATTATGCTGTTGCTTATCTTTGAGAGCAGAGAGGGAGTTCTGAGTTCAGGTCCTCTTTAAAGCCAAGTAGGTATTCTTGGACAATAATATACAAAAAAAATCCTCTACACTTATTTAAGTATGGAAGTCCTACTTGTTCCTACATCCTTACACTGTAGTATGGAGGCAATGTTCTTTACTAGGGAATCTATGGGCATGTGGATGTAGAGGAGCTCAATCTGCGGCTGTTTTAAGCTGCCAAAAAATCTAAATGATACTAGGCAATGGTAAATTGGTCAATATAAACTTCCTGATACAAAAGGATTTATGTTAAAGATGATGGATTACATTTATCTACCTCAATTTTGACTACTGATAATAATGTGTACAGCTTAATAATTGTGATTGTTTAAAGTATACAGGATTTCAAACTGATCATATTTCCATAAATGTATAATTGGATATTGATTTACATTACTGCGTGTAAAAGCTATTTTCATCATTTTGCAGTGAAGTCCTATATATTAAATGAACGTAAAGAATACCTTTAACACTATTTGAAAAAAATTACACATCTTTCTAATACTGTAAATGCTTTTTTGGCATATGCATACTACAACTAAATAGAGGCATGTAACCGTGCAGCACAATTCCCTTTCACACATAAAAAAATAAGATAGAGGAGAAAAAGGAACTTGTAGTATTTCCTAAAGCGTGCAGAACTAGAGACTGTCCTTCCTGAGCAAGGAAACCTAGTATGGGCGCAGTCCACAGTGACCTGACACTTCACATATCCATGCATAAAATATTGCAATGCTGCTAAAATTAATTTCTCCTATGTGAATAAACTCAAGTGAGGTTTTTTTTTTCTTTGTACAGATTTTGACTAAACTTTAGTTTTAAATCTCTGTGTTTCAAGTTATAACCTTTAAACACCTGATGCATGGGTAATGAAGACCCTTTATTATTTCATATGGTTATTTTATCTTTTTTTAAGGAAAGTGATCTTAAAAGTGATAGTAGCGCTAAGAGGTTTTAAACATCATTATTTCGTTGCACTAGTTCAGGTTTAGGGCACACTCAGTTCCATGTATTCTTTTGGACAGTGGCATAGCTACAAACCTCGGGGCCCTGGTGTGGAAATTGGACCAGGGCCCCCCACCCTACATTAAATATCCAGGAGTAAGTGCCTCCAATATAGTTAGACAGGAATAGGTACCTTAGTATAGATAGTCAGGAATAGGTACCTCAGTATAGATAGCCAGGATTAGATGCCTCAGTATAGATAGTCAGGAATAGGTACCTCAGTATAGGTAGCCAGGGTAGCCAGGCGGAGGGGGGACACAGCAGCAGGACCAGCAGCGGCTCAGCAGTCATGAGATACTCACTTGCCATGATCCACGTGGTGCAGCTACAATCTTCTTCCTGTTCTTGTGTTCCATCCCAAAAATTGCATGGATTATAAAGGTGATCAGTGAGTACAACTTACAAAAAAATTCAAAAAGAGCTTTTAGTGTTTGAGAAAATTGATTTGAAAGTTAAATTAACACTGTATATGTGGCTATTAATTGGTAATACTTGGTTTGAAACAGGGAAATACACTTTAACAACCTCAAGACCGCATCACACCAATGGGCATGACCACAGCGGCAGCCCCAGGACCGCCTAACGCTAATTGGCGTCAAGTCCTGGGGCCGGCTAATGCAGGAGATCACGCGCAGGCTGCACGCGCATCTCCTGCTTGGAAGACGGAGCTCTGCCTTCAGTCTCCTAGCAGCAATCACCACTCGGAGACTGTTAGATGGCGAAACTGCCGTCTTTTAACATGGTACAGCGCTGCGATCTACAGTAGCACTGTACTGGGGATAACCGTGTGACACGGCTGTCACCCTTGGGCACTAGAGAGCGATCAGCTCTCATAGGCTGAAGTCTATGACAGTCAATCGCCGGATTGGCTGGCTGGAGGGAGGGAGGAAGTTAGGGGAGAAAAAATACAAATAAATAGGGAGATTTAATAAAAAAAAATAACATTCATATTTGTAAAAAAAATAAAAAATAAACATGGTGGGGGGAAATCAGACCCCACCAACAGAAAGCTCTGTTGTTGGGGAGAAAAGCGGAGGGGGGAATCACTTGTGTGCTGTGTTGTGCGGTCCTGCAGCTTGGCCTGAAAGATGCAGTGGCCAATTTCACAAAAAATGGCCTGGTCTTTAGAGGGGTTTAGCACTGTGGTCCTCAAGTGATTAACCAATCACAGAGTCCCCAAACAGAGTCCCTAGCAATCTACAACCATGCAGGCAGGTGATGAATCACAATGGCACCTGGTGGTGGTACCACTGGAGGTGGATATGTGGAAAAGGCACCACAAAAAAAAATGATTTTTTTTTCTTGCAGCGACAGCAATGACATGACAGCAGAGTTGTCTGTGGATCCTGACGGTGGGAACACAGACCTTAGTAGCGAATTACAACATCAGCGAAAGCAGGAGGAGGCCTAAGCAGTCAGTGTGGCAGCACAGAAGACTATGGCACCTCACTGGTGGTACCATGGCATGATATTGCTGTCCAAAAAATTCAGCATCCATGGACCCTGACCGTAGTAGGTAGCAAGGTAGTACACACAACGTTTCAGGCAGAGCCCTTCCTCAAGCTCCGCCCGAAATGTTGTGTGTACTACCGTGCTACTCCAATACAGCTTGTTGCTGCTTTCAGCCACAGAGTGCCGTGTCCTTTCTTTCATATTGTTACATGTACTACAGGTGTGGTGTGCCTGAGGACGCTGTGCACCAGCTGGTTGGAATGGTTACCGGTTATTTCCCAAGGCTTGAAGTCCTTGTTGCCTTTCAGACTTTAGTAGGAAAACATGGGCGGAAGCAGGAGTAGGACTGAGCGGTCAGCACGGCAGCACAGAAGACTATGGCACCTCACTGGCGGTACCACAGCATGATAATTCTGCCCATGAAATTCAGCATCTGTGGACCCTGGCTGTGGGAACACAGACTGCAGTAGGGAAATGCTGCAGCAGGAGGAGCAGCGTGTCAGTAACAGCAGCAGCATATGAGGCCATGAGACATGACGGGTCTCACCACAGCAAAAAATTTAATGAACCAGGCCAATTAGGAGTACTAGGTTTTATCAAAAGGCAGGCATTATTCAAATTCCCAGGCAGCCACTTCATGTCCCCCTGTCTCCGACAGCAGGGGCCAGGAACTCACCTTCCACCCAAGCCTGGTCATCGGACAGGCGAGAGCGCTTCTCAGTGACCACGCCACCAGCCGCACTGAAGCATCTCTTGGAGAGGACACTGGAAGGCGGGCAGGACAGGACTTCCAGAGCATACTGGGCAAGCTCCCTCCAGATGTCCAGTCTCTTGATCCAGTACTCCATGGGGTCCACGGGGCTGTCTGTGTCAATCGCCATGAATGACCCCATGTGGTCAGTCGCTGCTGCTGGTTGGAGGAGGATACTGTGGCTGGCACCTGTGCTCTGGGCAGCTCCACTCTTCGTTAGGCTCAGCAGGCCCACAGGGCGCCAGACAGTGCTGCTGCTGGTGGCCACAGGCACCTGTTGCTGGGTTGGCACAACAGCAACAGCGAGGGTGGAAGGCTGGGGTAATGCTTTTAAGATTCGCCGCACAAGGGCCCTCTGCAACTCCCTTGTGCATTGCTCGGCGGTGGATGGCGACATGAACTCTCCCAGCTTCCCCTTCAGACACGGGTCCAGGATCGAGGTGATGCAGATGCCCTCCCTTCCACGCATCCAGATCAGAATCAGAATCATTTTATTATTGCAAAGCACGACTGGGTCATGCCCAGAATAGGGTCTGGCACAGAGCAGAGCTAAAGGAACAGTAAGGAAACACAATGGGGATAACAAAAAACAACATGGTAGTATGCAACCAACAAATACAATACAATGCAGCAATTTCATGAAAACATTTACACAAATAAAGAGATATGGAGAAATACGGAGTACTGCGATGCAGACATGCTTAAGACCATTCCAGCTGGTAGAGGGAGAATGACCTAAGTAGAGGGGGTTGAGGAGGTAGTGGTGGAGGGGGATGGGATTGAGTCAAGAGAGTTCAGTGATGTGACCGCTGAGGGGAAGAAGCTGTTCTTGTGCCTTGAGGTCCTGGTATAGATGGACCGATATCTCAGGCCTGAACGGAGCCGACTGAGGAAGCGGGAGCCCAGGTGTGAGGGATCGTTTGCGATCCGTAAGGCTCTGGAGCGCAGTCTGGTGTCATAGAGGAGGTCCAGAGGAACAGAGGGTACTGATACAGAGGAACAGAGCAGAGATTGATTAAGATGTAACGGGGCCCTAGGCAAGGCAGGAGATTTGGGGCCTCCTTGTCATCCTTTTGGTAAGCTGAAGTGGAGAGAGGTCAGAGAACGTGGCAGTTGGGCACCTTGACACCCAGTAGGCCCCAAGCACCTGCCTTGGTTGCCTGGTGGATGATCCTGCTCTGGAACAGAGGACAGATTCGATTGTGGCTGAGTAGAAGCTATTCAGAAGTTTCTGGTCCTTACAGAACTTCCTCAGTTGGCGGAGGAAGAATAGTCTCTGCTGGGCTTTCTTCTGGGTGTAGGTGGGGTTGGCCTTCCACCTCAGGTCGTTGAAGATGGTTGTGCCCAGGAGACGAGCGCAGTGGACTTGTGCGACTTCCGTGCCTTCTATATAGATTGGGGGTGGAGTGGGGGCACACTTCCTGGAGTCAAAGATCATCTCAACAGTTTTTGCGGTGTTGAGGACCAGCCCGTTCTCTCTACACCAGTTGCAAATTCTTCCGACCTGATGGCAGTATGTCTCCTCATCATTATTGGTGATGAGGAGACATACCACCATCAGTTCGGAAGAATTTGCAACTGGTGTAGAGAGAACAGACTGGTCCTCAACACCGCAAAAACTGTTGAGATGATCATTGACTTCAGAAATCGCGCCCCCACTCCACCCCCAATCTATACAGAAGGCACGGAAGTCACACGAGTCCCTTGCGCTCGTCTCCTGGGCACAACCATCTCCAACGACCCCTGGGTGACCTGAGGTCACCCGGGGGTCCCTGCAAAGACAGCGCAACATGTGCGCAGCCATGGGGAAGAGGTCGGCATTGGCAGGCACATCTTCGTCGTTGTCCAAGAGGGCATGCCTGTCCTCATGCCGTGGCCAGGAGGCAGAGCCTTTGTCACACCCAGAAAGCTGTCACTCAGCAGGGTCTGCTGATGTCCTGCACGGGAAGCTGAGGATGGAGCACTGGAGGGAGCAGAGGAGGCCAATGAGGAATGGCTGGCCTCAACAGCCTCAATGTCTGTGTCATGAACTACCGAGGGCGCACTGGAGGGAGAAGTGCGTTTACATGCTGTGGCAGCTTGACGACCATGAGGGAGGGATGATGCTGCTCCTGAATGCCGCGCAGTGGGTCTCCTGCTCTGAGCACCCCCTTCCTGGTCCTTCATCCTCTTAAACTCTGCAAAATCCTTCTGGTGATAGCTCTTCAGGTGGGTCTGGAGGGATGAGGTACCTCTCTTGGATGCGTTGCACCTGCAGCTCAAGGTTTTTTGGCAGGAGTTACACACTGCATAGCTTTCATCCAGGGTGGACACACAGAAATAATTCCATATCGGGGACAAAAACAACCCACTATGGCGCACAGAGGGTGTGGTGGCTCTCCCTCTGGTTGCAGGTTGCGTGGTGGTGCTGCTGATGGCGGTGCCAGCTCCGAGCTGAGTTCCGGGTATTCAGACACATAAGTATGGGTCTGATGATCATCATCCTCTTTGTAACAAAACATCTCTTCTCCTGAGCCTGACCCCCCCATCACCTCTTCCGCCCCAACATCCCCAGACACAGACCCCTCTTCATCCTCCAAATCTGCTTGTGCTGGCCCAAGCACAACCTCCTCCATGTCATCAGGCCCCATGATCTCTTCAACGGCAGCCATCAAGACGCTCCCAGATGCCGGACTGAGGGGCATAATGCTCTCGTCCAGTGAGGGCTGACGACTGGCTGCTGGGGTGGATGTCACAGCAAGCGGGGGGCATTGGCTGCTGCTGGGCCTGGGAGTGCTGGTCACAGCAGAGGTCTGGGAACAAGTAATGGGCTGCTGCTCCTCCGTCATCATCTCCACCACTGCCTCTACCTGATTCTCCTGAACGACCACACAGCAACCCAAGGTGCTGAAAATGGGTGCCACTGGCATTGGCCGTGCTGCTGATGAACAGCTCCTGCTGCATTCCCGACAGCTGAGCACCCTCTCCCTGGTGGTGGACCAGTCCCAGATGCAACGGCGGAGATGGCACTCCCTCTCCTGCCACGGCCCATGCCAGCCATTCTTTTTGCACAACAAGATTTCAGGGTGGAAAGTATGCTTCTTTTTACTGTCAATGTGTGTGGGGACAGACGGAATGTAACAGGATGCTTTATTTATTGTTTTTTTTTTTTAAATAGACAGAAAATAAAAAAAATTTGCAGACGGCACAAATACTGAATACAGTAATAGAGAATGAAAATCAGTGAATGCATGCCTGCATGCACTACGCACAGCAAAGTACTAACTGCACGTTGGCACAGAACAAGGTCACTGATTAGCTAATTAACTAATTAGTTAAATATACAAGTATCAAATACAGTAATAGAGCAGTGAAATCAGTGAACACCTACCTGCAGCCCTGCACTAAGCTGCAAAGCACTCAGTACACTGTCACTGACCACTCACTGACTACAACTAACGTTAGTTAATCACTGGCTAGCTACCTAAATACAAGTATCAAATACAGTAATAGAGCAATGAAATGAAGGAGAACGCTGTGTTTTACAATATAAAGGCAGAGCCTTCCCTCCTATGATTGGTTGCTAGAGCCTGCACTGGGGGCCTCTGATTGGACTAGTGATGTAATTTCCGCGATCACAGATTTCCGGCCATGATTACGGGCTGGATTTCTGTGATAATGATCAAATCCGTGATTGAATTCTATGATCGATTCCCGATCACGGATTCGGATCACGATGTCGGATAGTGGAAAAATGGTCGTGAATCACGGCTATGCCGTGATCACGACTTGCATCTGAGCAACACTACCCCAATGCAATTAATAACAACCAAGAGAAATATATAATTCCAATGGAGTAAGAGACAGCACACATCTTGCTGCAAAATAGTTGCTTTAATGACAAAAAAACTGCCTATTTGTGCCAGTTGTGTGCTGCCTCCCATTACATTGCTTCTAGGGTGGGTAGGCGACCCTCTGAGGCAAGATACTGACTGTATCATGTAACATTATTTGTTTGTGTGTTTTTATTTTAGGCTGCAAAGCACAAAATATAAATTATTTGAGGCATGATTCTTAACTATACCTGCTGTAAGTATGGACATATGTATTCATAATGAACCTGATTTTTTTTCTCCAAATTGAATATACTTTTTAACAATGCCTCTTCAGTAAAATGTTCCCAAGGTTTTTTCTGCACATACTAAGAACCATGTGTTTGAACAATCCATTGAGCCAAGTGATCAATGTGGTGCTCTAAGCCACAAAAACACATTACTATGCTTTTTTAAGGGTTCCCATAAAAATTTGCCAAGGATTAGCACATTTCTGATGAACATATTACAACAAAGTCTATAAAGATGTTGCATTGGGGAAATTAAAATGTCATTAGTGATTGTATTTATTATGGAAAGAAAGATATGGTGGAAATGCTTTTGAATGCTTTCATCAGGAAACATGGGATGTAAAACATATGGAATCTTTCTCTAGCTGCATGTCAGAATGGCACACTAAAATATATTCAGTCTGAAAACAGCGGCAGAAGGAAAAATGAATTAAGATAAAATCAGGACAGCCACAAAATACATTATTATGGTGGTCTTAGACAGGGCATGATGAGTATTATGATTTTATACAATACAGTGCAGTGCTGACATTTTCCACAATGCATTGGACAAATGTCACTAACTGCCCCTCAGTGGACAACAAATCTAATGTTTGCACTATGGCCTAATGTCCCTATCATAGTCTAAAGCCCCATCTACACTATACAATGTTTTGTCCGGTTCGATTCAATCTGATTCGATTCATTGATTCGATTCAATCTGACATGTCCGATCAGGACTCGATTCAATTTGCCACTGCAAAACAATGACAAATTGAATTGAATCCCGATCGGACATGTCAGATTGAATCGAATTGAATCAATGAATCGAATCAAAATGAATCGAATTGGACAAAAAATTGTATGGTGTAGATGGGGCTTAATGCCAGTTTAGTGTAAGCCAATTAACCTTCTAGTCTGTTTTATGATGCTGGAGGAACAACATAGGGAGAACATATTGAGTCCAAGTATTGCTATTTCTGACCTTTTTGGTGGCGCAAGCAACAAATCCTGCATCACCCAGAGCACACGCACACACACACACAACACACACACAGCACACACACACACACACACACACAACACCCTACACTCTTATGTACAATTCGGTGTAATTGTCTTCTTAAAACAGAAGGAAATGTGCAATAATTCAGTTATAAATGAACATTTGTGGTTACCCACAATGCACTACTACTAAATATGCAAATTATCCCTTTTCGCCCTCGTTAAGCCAAGCAAGCATCCAGAACCGCTGGTGTATAGCAAGCCTATAGCTTTAAGTTTTACACAGCCATATCAAACCCACATGTAGACAGCCTGTTTCGGACTTTTGGTCCTCATCAGTACATAGCAAATACTTAATAGAGTACTCAGGGGATTTGTATAGGATACTTGTTCCCTGAACAGGGTTAGGCCCCTAGCGCACTAAAACATAACTTTTATTAGTTCTATTAAAATCAGGTATATCAAAGGTACAGCATTTATAAAACATAAACAGCTGCGTTGGTGTTTGACACTATTGTGTCACATATGTATCATATCCCTGGGATGGATCACTTTCAGGCAGATAAAGAGTGTACATCTATGTGCATGTGTCGTGGAGAGGAAAGGGATCTCCTCTCCAGCACCTATGCACAGCTAGTACATGCACAAATAGGACCTGCGGATCACACCCTCTTGCACCAAACACAGGTATAATGTACAGTAGGGGATCACACCATGCAAACAGTGTACAAAATTACAAATAACTCGACATGTTTCGGCTAACCGCCTTCGTCCGGAGTGAATACATATAGTAGCTCTGATAGAGGCTATGTCTGCTGACAGTTATGTGGGACAGGGGCACTGTATATGTTTGATGCACAGCACTGTATATATGTATTCACTCCGGACGAAGGCGTTTATCCAGAAATAAAGAACATAAACATACAGCCCCCCCCCCCCCAAAAAAAAAAAACCAGCCACTAGCCAATATATATATATATATATATATATATATATATATATATATATATATATTACTGTTTAACATGAAAAGTTTGATCGTAAATGCTTCTGTGTACAAAAAAATGCAACAAAATGCACCTAGTAAAAATGGGCCCTAGAGTTGAATTAGCAAATAAAACCAGACCAGGGCTGGGCTAACTTTACATGGCCTGGGCCGCAGGCTGTGGACTGTGGGCTGCATTCCAAACGTATTTTCCCTGCTCCCTCCCTCCATGCAAAGTTACGAGCAAGGTGAAATGGAAAGGTTAACTTACCTAATCGCCGCTTCCAGTATTGGGTCTTCATGGCCACAGCAGCATTGAGTTAGATGCTATCAGGAATGGATGTGCCAGCATGTAATACGCTGGCATGTCCTGATGGCATGTCACATGATGTTGCTGTGTCCATGTAGACCCGACACTTGAAGCAGTAGGTAAATTAACCATCCCTTTCACCCCGCACACAACAAACACATAGTAGTGTATTTAAGAAATTGAGATCTGAAGCACAAAGCAGATTACCATAGTTTGACTGTAAGCCATGCATGTTAAACTGTAGCTGTGCATGTCCCCTTTAAAGTGCAGACAGACACACAAGTACTGAGGCCCACAGAGATCAGGACTCAATCTCTCTGGTGACAGTTTAGTGCCAAGTGTTCTACAGAAGTACCATCTGCTATAGGAGCAGGATGATGCATGGTGCACTATGAAGCAGAAGGGGTATGGAAGAAAACAATTCACTTGGTCTGTGCACTGCCCTGATGATCTGACACTCTGGACCTATCAGCAATGCAACAGGGATGGTCAGGGACTACCATACACATAGCAGATTCTCCATGGAGGCAGCTCCAACTGACCTCTTCCACTGAAATCTATCTAGCTCAGAGATGTTGAAATCCAGTCCTCAAAGATTGAGGTCCTCACACATTTTTGGTACAGCTCAAATTAATTGATGGAACAGAATCAGGCAAGGTGTGGTTCAGCAAGTAGCACACATTTTCCAATTTTGCAGTCAATCCTAAACACTGGCATGGATATGGCTCTTGAATGAGGACTGGAGTTTGACACCTGTGAACTAGCGTTTATAAGAGGCTTTTTGCAATTTTGAAACCAGGGCTGTGCAGAGGGTCCTTAAGTGGGAAGGGGGGGGGTGCTAAAATTTTAAAAAAAAGGGGGCCTCACCCCCCAAATGCACAGTAGTACCTACAAGTGGTGGGGTCCTTCCCCCCCCAGCTCCCTTGCCCTGCAGTCAGAGCCAGGACAAGGTCCTCCAGCACCCAAGGCTGAGACACCAAAGTGCGCCCCCCCCCCCCCCCCCAGCCATCACACACTGATTGCTATTAGCGTAAGAGGCACCCAAGTGCCCCAAACCCCCCAATGCTTTGATCTCTAGTTATCTGGCTTGCAGACACTCTCATGTACCCCCTTTTCCTATTTCTCTTTGCTTCAAATACAATAGGTTAATGATAGCTGAGTGAGTTGTGCCCCCATCCTACACTGTGCCCTGAGGCTGGAGCCTCTATCGCCTCTGCCTCGGCACGGCCCTGCCTGCAGTGACATGTGACCTTCACTCCCCAGCTCTCAAACTGTCCCAAACCATACCCCTGAGCCCCTCCGCTTCACACATACATTCACAGAAGCGCAGGCTGCATTCAGTGGTGTGAAGTCAGTCAGACCTGTCACCGGTGGCCACATGTTCCCCCTTTCCTCATTTTTGGCTATGGGGTACTGGTTGTTATGTGGGTGCTGAATGCGGATGTTGGGTGCTATGTGGGTTCTGGGTGTGGATACAGGGTGTCATGTGGGTTCTGGCCAGTGATGCTCGGATACCTCCAATCACAAATTTGAGTAAATCCGGCTATGGCAGAATCGAAATATGCCGATTGTGATCTGGATTTGAATATGAGCTCTGATTTCAAATCGGATTTTAGCCGTGATTACATGTAGAATCTGGATTTGACTTTAACGTTAATAGCAAAGCCCCCATACATGCTACAATCACCAAAATTGCATGGATTATGAAGGTGATCAGTGGCTACAACTTAAAAAAAAATCAAAAAGACCTTATAGTTCTTGAGGAAATCGATTTTAAAGTTTCAAATGAAAAAAACTATTCGTAATTAAAAAAAATCGACAAAAAACGCTGACTTTAGCGGTTAATAGCAAAGACCCTTACATGATATTATAAACACCAAATTTGCAGTATATGTTAAGTAGAACAGTGAGAACAAGGGGGACATTTTTTTCAAAAAGACCTCATAGTTTTTGAGAAAATTGATTTTAAAGTTTCAAAGGAAGTATCAAAGGAAAAAAATATACATGTAAATGCGGTAAATACATTAACTGTCATTTACTGCATTTAAATGTATACTATTTTCCTTTGAAACTATAAAGTCGATTTTCTCGTAAACTGTAAAATCTTTTTGAAACAAAAAAATCTTTCCCCTTGTTCCCACTGTTCTATTTAATATAGCCTGCAAATTTGGTGTTTATATCATATAAAGGGGCTTTGCTATTAACCACTAAAGTCGGTGGGTTTTCAGGTTATAATCACGGCTATGATCACGGCTAAATCCATGATCACAAGCCAGACTTGGACCACGATCATGAGTGCATTCGGAACTGAATCCGTGATCGAGAGGCGATCACAAATTCAGAATCTGACCTTGTGATCAGGAAATACAGCCAAAACAGGAAAAATAGGGTGACTCGTGATCACGAGGCCGTGGAGAGCAACACTGGTTCTGGCTATGGGTAGGTATCAAGTGTCATGTGGATGTTGATTGCAAGTAGTGCCATGTGAGATCTGGGTGCGTGTACTGGATGTCATGTGGGTACTGGGTGCAGGTACTGGGTGTGACATGGGTGCAAATATTTGGTGCCATGCCTGTACTAAGTGCTGGCTATGGGTGGGCATTGGGTATCACTTGGGTTTTAAATGCAGGTACTTTGGGTGTGGGTAATGGTTAGGTGTGCTTGGTGCAGATGGTAGGTGCCATGTGGAGGCTGTATGCAGGAGTACTGGGTGCAATGTTTGGCCTGGGTGCAGGTACTTGGTGTCATGTGAGTACTGGGTGCCAACTATAAGGGAAAGGGGTGTGGGTGGATGTTGGGAGAAGTAGACATCAGAGGATGTTGGTGTAGGTGCTGCAGGAAGGGGAAGTAACTGGGGGATGCAGGGGGAGGGAGATGTCAGTTTAGGTGCTGAGGGAGGTCACTATGGGTGCTGCTGGGGACAAGAAAGGTGCCATTGGGGAGGGAGAGGTCACTGTGGGTGCTGGGGAGGCAGGATCACTGCAGTGCTAATGCTGGGGAGGGAGAGGCCAGTATAGGTCCTAGGTGACGGGAGAGGATATTGTGGGTGCAGGGTTAAGGGAGAGGTCACTGTGAGGCGGGGAGAGGCGGCCATTGTTGTCAGGGAGACACCATCTTACCTGCTCCCACACAGCTGCAGGGATGGTTACACTAGGAATCCTGTATGGGACCTCTTTACTTCAAAGTGTCCCAGATGGGGTGGAGCCTCCCATGGGTGGGGGGGGGCTTTACACATGAAGTAGGTGGGGCTTATGAAGGTTGGGGCGGGGCTTATTTTTTGCAGCCAAAGGGGCCTGTTAAGGTTTTTTGTAAAAGGGGGGTGTTTGGGCACCCACAGCCCCTTCACTTTTGCACGTGCCTGTTGGAAACAATATAATACCTAAATAAAACCCTTTCCCAAATCATGTCTCTCAGATACAAACATACTATGAAAATCTGCCTTAGTCAGACCTGCAACTGTACAGACATACTAGTGAAAAAAAGCTGTGCAAATCCTTTCCTACATGGTACATACACAGCTAGATTTTCACTGGATAAAGGTCTGATTTATTTGGAGACTGCTTCTTAAATGTTTTCCATTGTATTTTTTTCTTCTGGCACATTTCAGAACTATGTGGTGGTCATGGCCAGGTTATAATCTCTGCAATTGCAGTTAGGTGTTTAAAATTGCTTTTAAATTGGCTATGTCCTTAATCTTTAGCAAATGATTAACAATAAACAAATCAAGCTATAGATAAATTGTAAAGGTGACATTCCAGCTGTGTCCCCTTCCATCATGAACTGCCAATTGACCTTTGACTTTACCTTTGACCTTTCCTTACAGCTTTCCATGCAGATTAGAATTAAAAGAATTTAGTCTTTGTGATTTCCCATTTGAAAAGCTGATTTAATCACAGGTATAATTCTACTCTTTGAATAGATACATTGAAATGTAAGATACATTCACATGAAGCATCTTCAACACAGTGACTGAGGCATATAACAAATCAATGTAAAATGTTCAACGTACTGACTATTCCTTGAAGAGGCTTATAATTTAGTTTATCTACCACAGTCTAGGACTAATATGGGGAAAAGCAAATTAACCTCCTAGAGTATTTTTAGAATGTATGAGGAAGCCCACACAAACATGGAGTAACACACAAACTCCATGCAGGGAGCAGCTGTGAATCACAACTGTGCCTAGCACTGCAAAATAGATATTAGAGTGCCACACAATTTTCTTAAAATCAAGATCAATTTAGGAAGATGCTTACCAGGTGATCCATTTGGCAAACTGATTGGTTCCCTCTGAAAAAAGCTTGTCTTTGTTTAGTAAGGTTATATTTGCCTGTTTAGGCACTGATGTCTGTTGTTACAATGAGGCAACTGGGAAAAAAATCCTAATTACATTTTTTAAAGCATTATGTGGTGTTATGAAGTTATATTCCTGGCCAGTAAATGCACCCAAACCAACAAGTAAGCACCTTATTATTTTGAATGTCTCAGTAATGAATGACAACATGGAGACAAAAGTTCCCTTATAATATCCTGTACCCACATAAGTCCTTTAAATAAGTATCCCCATTGGTTCTGTCATTTACAGCAAAAATGATAACGAGTTGATAAGGGTTTCAAAAGAATACAGGGTAAGTTGTTTTTCAAATAAATTATAAAAAGGGAGATAATTAATCAGCATCAAATGTGAAGCAATATATTAATTTTAACACTGAAAATGAATACTATGTACTCTAAATAGACTATACAAATGTTATATACATGTTAAATACAAATTTGAATTATACTGTATATACTAATTCCAGAGGGACTAGTTGCTCTAAAGCTTTTTGATTTTGCTATATAAACATTGTTGACTTTTGAGTTTAAGCAATGATTTCAGACATGTTCTTTGCTTTTTGGGATTAAAGTTTAATGAACCAGGGGATTAATTGCTTTACAGTATATAACCAACATCTAGGTATTTCCTAAATGTTTTTACTGCAATTGACAGTAATTAGGATTTAATTTAATGATTCGAATAACTCTTTAATCAGTTCCATGGTGGGCTCAGTCAACCAAATCCAAACAGGTAAAGCCAAGAGCATTCATTATTAGGACTCCATCGAAAATAATCTCATTCATTTAGGAAATGAACCAGAAAAAAACTGATGCAGTTTCAAAGCATTGCTATTACCAGTAAATAGTGTCCTGTCTGGTTCACTTAGCTGGAAGAAATAAATTGAATCACCTGTAACTTATATTACTTGGATGGGAAGGATTAGGTTTAATTCCTTATTCCCTCATCACTTTGTAAGACAGGTCTTGAGGTTTTTGTAAATGAATCTGTATTTAATGCATCTAAAGATTCAAATAATGGTAGGTATAGCAATGAGTAAGCTGTATATAGGCAGGCTGAGTCCGATTCTGCAAGAGCCAGAACATGATCACCAAAGTATATGGCTTAGTTGGAAATTGAATGTTTGTTTTAAAAGGAAAGCCTTAAAAGAATGCTTAACACTGTTGCAGAGTGAAAACATTAGTTTTGAAAGTATTCTGGAGAACAGGACAGGAGAAGCGTTTCCTTCGAACTGTTGGGTCTTTAAGTGTAGAAGTGTCAATCCTTGATGGTTACCCGTAACCTCCAAGTATCTAAGGGATAAGAGAGACTAGAAGCCCAATGGTGCAGTATCATTTGATCAAGGAAATAGGTATAATACTTACAAAAGTGGGTTGCAACAACTTGCAACCACTGTCTGAGCCTGTGGGAATATAACCATCTCTGCTATTCTGAAGACACTATGTCCTCTTTAGATTATACACTGATGGAGGTGCCCTGACTGATATATAACTGGCAGTTGTGACAATGAGAAGTGTAATATCTTACCTTCTCTGAAGAACAAAGCATAAGTAATGGAAAAACAATGTTTATTTATGCACATTAGACAACGCGTTTCACGGGTCTTAGCCTGCTTCCTCAGGTCAATAACAAGTGCCTGCAATGAATCGAGCATATGCTGGGGAGCCTATTTTTACTTAGCAATACATTTTATGTTGATATACCTTTAACCTTTGTTTGTGTCTATCAGGAGGAGGTAAGTCCACCACTGCCTCCGCTGAAAATGTTAAAGTTTTTAACTGATTTTACTCTATTGGCACCTCTGTTCCTTTCTGTACAATATACTAAGTCCACCCCATGGTAGAGGAGTGTCTCACCCTTTTTTTCCTGTCTACATAGAGTGACTTCTTAATCCTGAGTGGGGACAGGTCTAATCTCCTCAACTGCATATACAGTGGTTGCCTAAGTGGTAACCCTTGGTTGTGAGTATAATTGCTAAATACTTACTTTGTCATTTTTCATGTTGTCCAGTACATACTACACTATATTAGGCTCTCTGTGTCTCCTCTTCCTTCTTCATTTAAATAAAATATCTGTTTTTATAGTACTAAACCTGGCAAAATAAAATAAATCTGAACAAAATCCCTATATATTTCTTTTAATTCTCACTTTCAAGCAAATAATTCTCACAGTGTGGTGCTAAAGCAAAGCAGCCTTACTTCAGGCATATTTTTATCTTACGGCTGTGCAGGCACTGAGTGGAAGAACTTAGTCTTTAAGTGTATAAGCTACTTGAATAGCTGTCAGTTTCAGGATCCACATACTGCATCACACACCTCCACTGCTATAGAATGCAATAATGAGAAACCCCTTCGGTGGAGGGAGTTTGAATGCAAAATGAAATCCTCCAGCCTGCTGCTTCTAAAACTACCTCAGCAGTGAGGCCTAAAAGTGAAAAAAATAAAAAATAACAAAAAAAGGGTTCCCGGACTGTATTGTTAATTGATTGTATTTCGTTATAGGAGTAAGCTGAGAGACGTTTATCTTACTGGATGACTTAACTGCACATTAGTGCAAAAGCACCAGTGTCACAAGCTCATATCAAGACTTATGTTTACGGAAGTTTAAATAAGTGGGGATCCATGGAGGAGACCTCCTTCTCATGCTCTGTCACTACAATAATGAGGGGGTTGGATGTTGAACTTACAACCACTGGCTTTTGTTGATGGTTTTGCCATCTTAGCTGTATCACAAAAGAAACGTTTATTCATAGGAAGTTCGACTCAACACTTTTAAAGTGGTATAAAACCCTGACATAATATTCAATAAAAATATGTTTTCCTACTTTTTATATCACCTACAGTTATCATATTTGCTTGTGTGCATAAGTATTATTATTCATTTAGAAATTACAAGTTCCCAAAGTACAATTTTTTTGCTCTGAGAGCTGCAATTGCATTTTACTAATAATAGGTGTATTTCTATTGTATTTCTATTGGAACGTACCAGGGGTGATTTCTGAGTACCTGTATTCTAGAGTGTCTGCACAGTCAGAGAAGTGTTTACATTCCTCACTTGAAACAATTAAGTATTATTTATTTATTGTATTTATAAAGCACCAACATATTACGCAGCGCTGGACATTGGTTTAGGTTACAGACAATATTTAGGGGTAACATACAGCAATATGACAATACAGGAATACAAGAAAACCAGATCACACAGCACAGTATGAGTACCATGTAATGCTTAGTCAGTCACTGGATGGAGCATGGAGATTAGGCAAGTTAGGTTCACTCAGATGCATAGCATGGGTTCACAGTAATGGAGGTGCATGATCAGGTAGGACACAAAAGGAAGAGGACCCTGCCCAAAGGCTTACAATCTAGAGGGAGAGGTAGGGACACAAAAGGTAGGGGGCCTGAGTTCAGCTGCGGTTTAGAGCACTTGTGAGGGGTGGTAGGCCAGAGTGAAAAGGTGAGTTTTGAGGGCCTTCTTGAAGATGTTGAAGGAGGGGGGGTAAGGAGTTCCATAGTGTTGGAGCAGCTCTAGAGAAGTCCTGCAGGCATGCATGGGACTGGGTGATGCGGGGCGGGGGGGGGGGGGCGGTCAGGTGAAGTTCATTCGAGGAGCGGAGTGAGCGGCTAGGTGTGTACCTCTGAGTAAGATCGGAAATGTAGGTTGGACAGGTTTTGTGGACAGATTTGTAGGTAAGACACAGTGGGCCATATGCAATTCACTTTTTCACCTGAGTTTTCTCCTGGGTGATATTTTTAAACTTGTCAATAAAATGCATTTTAAGCCACCAGAAAGCAATAAAATATTTAAAATAATTTTGACAGTACTTTTTCATTAACTTTTTGTTACTTTTTTAGTTGAAAAGTGCTGGAAAGTTATTTTTAATAGAAGATGGAAAATTATCTCCTAGGAGAAAACTCAGGTGAAAAAATGAATTGCATATGGGCCAGTATCTTGAATCTGATTCTCAACTGGATAGGAAGCCAGTGGTGGGATTCACGGAGGGGAGCTGCCGTGGTGGAGCGAGTTTCAGGAACCTAGTGGACATCCAGGAGGAGATGGCTGATAGGCAGGAGGAGACCTTGTCCATGGTAGTGGGAGAGGTGCGGAGGTAGATCTGGGTGTCATCAGCATACAGATGATAATTAAAACCCATGGAGGAGATAACCTTGTCAATTCAGGATGTGTCTAGGGAGAACAGTAGGGGGCCAAGGACCGAGCCTTGGGGGTCTCCCACCGAGAGGTGGTTGGGGGCGGATGAGGACTCATTGAAGGAGGTTGTGAAGGAGCGGTTGGAGAGGTAGGATGAAAGCCAGGTCAGGGTGAGGTTGTGAATGCCCATGGACTGGAGGGACTGGAGGAGTAGGGGATGATCTACTGTGTCAAAAGCTGCTGAAAGGTCAAGGGGGAGGAGAATGGAGTATTTACCTGCAGCTTTAGCTAAGGCAAGATCACTGACCACTTTGGTAAGAGCTATTTCAGTTGAGTGGGCAGGCCAAAATCCAGATTGCAGTGGGTCTAGCAGTGAGTTGGCATTGAGGTACTTGGTCAGGCATTTGTGATCCAGACGCTCAAGAAGTTTTGAGACAAAGGGGAGGAGGGAGATAGGGCGGTAGTTGAAGGGTAGTGAGGGGTCGAGGGAGGGTTTCTTGAGCAGGGGTAGTACAGTGGCCTGTTTGAAGTCTGAGGGGAAGGTGGATAGGGAGAGGTTAAACAGGGTAGTGAGGACTGTTGCCAAATCCATGAAGTGAGGCTGGAGTAAATCAGAAGGGATGGGGTCAAGGGGGGAGGTAGTGGTATGGGAAGTCTGCAGTAGGTGGTTGACTTCCTCAGTGGTACTAGGAGTGAAGGAGGTGAGGGGGGGGGGGGGGTAGGGTGGAAGAGGATGTGGTTGGGAGGGGGTGGGAGGCAAGATAATGTTAAACACAAGATAATCGCTAGTTGGGATTCGTCCAGCTTTCCCTGCAGGGAGCTTGTAAGTCCTGTGTTTAACTAGTTGAATGCTGTTCTAGAAAAAAAATGTGGTACTATATAATATGCTGGGTTTCATTCCGCTTTAGGGTTAGGGTTATTCTCCTAATTATTTAAAAATCCAATACAAGGTATGATTAATAACAGGATCTCAGTGGATACAAAAGAACACGTTTTTAACAATAAATTCCAGAGATTAGGTAAGAATAAGGATGCATATATGGTTTATGGTTTAGTACACAATGTAATCTTCTCCACTCTGGGAAAACAAAAATCTTTGTTTTAATAATATTATTTGTGTTATAAAGCAAAAATGCATGCCTTTATAACAGTTCTATCAGTTTTACGTGTTTTGTCATGTGGTACCAGAAAAATTTAGAGTTAAGCAATGCTCTGAAAGGGTATATGGATGCAACATTTTTTTTTTTTTTTACTGTTTTTTTTTTCCACTAGTTTTGCATTTGACTACAGTCAATGTGACCATTGTAAGCATGAGGCAATGCCCTACCGTACAGAAGGGCTCTACAGAAGTTGCACAGGTAGTCACATTTTTCCAGTATGGCACATCTATACGTACCATAGCATGAAGGTTTGCTGTTTTTCCTAGTGTCACTGAACAGCCGTGAGAAACGCAGGCGAATCGGGAAGATTTGCGCAGTCAATTTTCTGATCGCTTCTTGGTTAGATTTGCCCAGTCATTGCAGCAACAGAATGACATTCCTTCTTTAAAAGACAGTTTTTTTTCTCCTTTTACCAACTGGCAGGAAGCTTCAGCAGAGTGTCCCAGGCACCCAGCTGTGCTAAGGGCCCATCCATCAGATGAAGTTAGATAAGCAGCCTGGCAGAAACAATTTAGAGGAAGGAGAGTGAGACTCCCCGGCCCCGATCACAGCAGGGAAGCTGACACGTAGCCTGCTGTCCCAGCTTCAAAAGAGCCTTCACCTAGAACTGACTTGCTGTTACTCCTAGATGTATATAATTTTCCATAAACTGCTATATGTGTCATATTTCCTGTATTGCCAGGCTGGCAGGCCCTCCAAACTCACAGAGCATGCCGGGCCTTGTCTGGCACTGGTACTGAAAAAGTTTCAGAACATTATGAGGTAAAGACTGTCAGTTAGGCAGTTCAAAAGTGCCTTGGTGATACCACATGGGTCCTACCCCTTATGTCTGGTATCAGAGCACTGGGTAAAACGGGACAGATCTGAAAATGTTACTAAATCTGCCCTGACCTGTACGGTTCTGTGAGATAGAGCCCATATATGGTTAGAAATGATTTATAGTCCCCAGGACATGAGGAGGACTCATCTCATATTCTAAGGGAGTGTGTGGCTCCCGCCCTCACTCCCTCCTACTGGATCAGGGGCATAAGAATGGCAGAGGACCCAAACTCAGTGTCCTCCACCTTGAAACATCATCCTGATTACATCCTTGCCAGCTTAAAGTGAAACTTAAGTCAAAAATAAAAAAGGATTTTTACTCACCTGGGGCATCCCTCAGCCCCCTGAAGCTGTATGGTGCCCTCGCAGCCTCGCTCCGATCCTCCTGTCCCCGCCGGCGCCTACTTCCGGGTTCGGCGACAGCCGCTGACAGGCTGGGAACGCGAGTGATTCTCCACGTTCCCAGCCGCTTTATCACCCTCTATGCTGCTATAGCGTATATGTTATATGGTATAGCAGCATAGAGGGTGATATAGCGGCTGGGAACACGGAGAATCACTCGCGTTCCCAGCCTGTCGGCGGCTGTCGCCGAACCCGGAAGTAGCCGCCGGCGGGGACAGGAGGATCGGAGAGTGGCTGTGAGGGCACCATACAGCTTCAGGGGGCTGAGGGATTCCCCAGGTGAGTAAAAATCATTTTTTATTTTTGACTTAAGTATCCCTTTAAGGACATGCTGGCATCCGGCTTGTCTGAACTTTGCTACTGAACTGAACTGAAATCAAGAACTTTATGAGTTTTCCCAGAAGGACATATTTCCACGAACTCTTAGTATTTTCTCCCTTTTATTTTCATACTGGCTATTAATGTTTATATAATTGTTGATTTTAACGATTGTCTGTATATATTAATTATTTATGTTGCATTATCAATAAATTACGCTAAACGTCGTTTATTTATCCAGCTACCTTGCTATTCAGCCGCACAAACTGAACCCTGACTTCTGAAGAGTCGCTACTATTGTTGCTAGCTAGACAGAATAGATTGTGTTTAACCGTTTTTATTTGCAGGTCTAGAATTAGCCAGTCATTGTCCCATGGTAACAGAGGTGGTGGCAGTTATACCCTGAAATAGTGTGTAATTTGTAATTACTGTAACTCACGGGCTCCCTTCTAGTCGGTCTGTGGCCAAAATTCCAGCGGTTTCTGCGCACCGATTGTGACCACAGCTTGCATGGTCTGTGTGCTGAAACCGATTGGAAGGCCTTTTGCAGTCCGGCCACTAGGGGCCCTGTTGTGACAGTGTTTGGCAGCGTTTAGGATCTGTGTTGTGCTGAAAGTATCTAAGATAGTGCTATCAAATTAGCCCTATCAAGAAACGAACTAATTTGTTGGTAGTAGCTGAATGCAATTTATTTTATATATATACAGAGAGACTGTGTAGCCAGTACCCCTCCCCAAAAGTTTTATTTTATTTGGCATGGAAATTTCTGGGAACTACAAGCTCATGTCCGTAGCAGACCTGGAAAATCTTTGTCAGCTGCGGGGCATTGACACCCTCTGCAAGAACAAACAAGACATGGTAAATGACTTGTACAGATGGGATAGCCAGCAACTGCGGGTGCTGGATGTGTCCACTGAGGAGGACACCGGCCCATCTAACTCCAGATGGGGGGAACCAGAGACTGAAGATCCTGAGCGTACAGAGGTTGAGCAACCTGCGGGCAATGCAACAACAGTTACGCAGGAGGCTGTCAGCGTGGACCCCGATCTCAGAGTTTCTGCGAGTACTCGCCTGGAACCGGCCAGTACTGGAATGTCCATTTGTGCTGATCCTCTAATGCAGCAGGCATTACAGAAGCTGATGGACACTGACCTGGAAAAGTACCTGCAGTACATGGCAGAGCAAAAGCAAGAGGAACACCAATCTGCAGAGGCACGAGAGGAACGGGAGCACCAACGACAACAGGAAATTAACATGGCCAAGGTTCAACAGGCCAGCCAGAGTTCACCACCCAGCATCCCTGCTGAAGGAGCCGCATCACCCGTGAGTGTAAAATTTAAATTTGCTACTATGGAAAAAGACACTGACATTGATTTGTTTTTGAGGTCTTTTGAAAAAGCATGCCGTCAGTATCATCTGTCCCCAGACCAGTGGGCCAGACATCTGACACCTTTGCTGCGCTACAAAGCGCTTGATGCTTTTGCAGAGTTAAATGCGGAAAAAGATAATGATTATGCCGCTATAAAAGACACTATTATTACTAAATACCAGCTGACGCCAGAAGCCTATCGCAAGAAGTTCAGGTCCTGGCAGAAAAAATCTTCTGACTCTTATCGAGATGTGGTCAGCAGTCTACTCACCCCACTCCGCCAGTGGACTCTAGGCCTTACCAAAGGGTCTTATGATGTCCTGGAGGACTTGATAGTCCTAGAACAGTTTCTGAACATGTAAGGGGAAACGTGCAACGAGAAAATGCGGCAGTTCATACCCCCCTCCCAAGCAGATGTCAGGATCAGCCACATACGGGATGTACCTGTATCATGGGCCCAAGCTACCAAGCCTCATCATACTCAGCAAAGGTCTGGTGGTCCCACTCCCAGCAGCAGCACCAATAGCCAATCTGTGAACCTGCTGAGTATGTTGAAGGAATTTTATCAGCCAATGCCAAATACTCCTTGTAGCAGCAGCACCACCAGCGGGTAGAGATGGCCCGAACGGTTTGCCGGTGAACGGTTCCTGGCGAACTTCGGTGGTTCGTGTTCGCCAGCGAACGCCAACTTTCCCGGAAGTTCGGTTCGCCCCATAGTGCATTATGAGGGTCAACTTTGACCCTCTACATCACAGTCAGCAGGCACATTGTAGCCAATCAGGCTACACTCCCTCCTGGAGCCACTCCCCCCTTATAAAAGACAGGCAGCGTCAGGCTTTGGACTGACTCGTGTGCCTGCAGTAATTAGAGAAGGGAGAGCTGTTGCACAGAGAGCTATAGGGAAAGCTTAGTTAGGCTCCTCTAGGCTTCTTAGCTTGCTCCTTGCTAATTCTTATTGCTAAAAAAAAACCCTCAACAGCTTTTTTGAGAGCTAATCTTGTTCTTGTGATCTATTTTTTTTTGTGTGTGACCCACTGACACTTGTGTTGCATAGATGCCCTTGGTAATTCCTGCTGTGTGTGCTACTGCCAGACCCAGTACATTCAGTGACTACCTGTGTGTGTGACAGGTGCACATTGTAATACCCATCACTGCATATACCTACTACCTGTTGTTCACTTCAGTGCACCCACCTACCAACGTGAGCGCACGCAGTGTCACTATGCCTGTCCGCTACCTGTCTGTGTGTGACAGGTGCACATTGTAATACCCATCACTGCATATACCTACTACCTGTTGTTCACTTCAGTGCACCCACCTACCTACATCAGCGCATGCAGTGTCACTGTGCCTGTCCGGTACCTGTCTGTGTGCGACAGGTGCACATTTGTAATACCAGTCATTCCATTGTTCACAATACCTGTGTGACCGCACGCTGTGTAATATACCACTCCAAGCATACCTGTTAACTGCACCTGTGTGACAGCTGCACATTGTATTGTAATACCAGTCACTGCATACCATTCACTGCATCTGTGACTGCACATTGTATTATACCTGGCAGTCAGTACATACCTTTCACTTGAATGGATGGCAGACTTGCCCTCCATAACAGATTCTCATTAAAGGTAGTAAAGTCAATCAGTGTCGTATACAGCAGGTCCTCGAAAGTCCTCCTGTATTGTTATTTTTTGTCACTACCTCGGGACTTGCATGCCATGCCTGCTGCCTTCCTTGGATTTGTGGTGGTAGCCATTTCTCAGGCTCCAACTTCGGACCGGAATCGAACCCTGACTCCCCGGCCATACGCTTTCTTTAACAATGGTAAAGAAAGAACCATCGAAAGTATGAGCAGCGATGGACTACTGGGTGCGCAGGCTTGACCTGTGGCCAGTGTTGCTCATCAGGATTCCGGATATCCGGGTAACCCGGATATCCGAACTTTTTTACGCTATCCAGATCGGATTCCGGATTTCTCTAGAAATCCACCTAGCTATCTGCGGATATTTGGCCGCATAACCCGGATATCCACGGATACTATGGATATCCGGATTCGATCACAGAGGGGAACCCTGGCCAGCCCCACCTGACCTCATTGAGCCAAGCAGAGGACTCCCAGCCTAAACCCTGGCACCCAATCACAGAAAGGAACACTGGCCAGCCCCCCTGTATAATAAGGAGTGCTGCCATGATGAGACATATTGTCTTGGCTTGCTGAATGCTCACTGAGAGACATGATCCAGTGCTGGTGACCTACCAAGGGATGTACACAGTTTTAAACCTAATAAAATAGAAACACAGTTATAAACCTAAAGCTGATCATCTATTAGCCTTAGGTATAGGGATTAGGGGATAGGATTACTGTGTTATTGTGTAGTTGGTACTTCAGTACTGCAGTCAGTGTGCTAGTAGTTGTTAGAGTAGTAATACTACTGTGTTAGCTTTCTACAGAATTGCTGTGCTGTGAGCAGTGCCAGTGTGGCAGTTAGTGTGCACTAGTGTCTTCTCCTCTGCTGTCTGACTGTCACTTGGAGTGGCAAGTGCCACGTGACACGTGCCAAGTGGCATGTGCCATGTGACACGTGCCAAGTGACACGTGACATGTGCCAAGTGCCACATGACATGTGCCAAGTGCCACATGACACGTGCTAAGTGCCAATTGCAACATGCCATGTCCGGCATGCTCCTGGCACACATTGCACCTGCTGCTGCATTGCCCTGCTCCTGCTGCCTGTGCAGCTCCCACCGCCAGGCCAGGGTGCCACAGGCCACTGATACCACCTATATTTAACCCAAAACACAATTGCTGCCACGTGACACTTGTCAAGTGCCACATGACACGTGGCAAGTGCCTCGTGACACGTGCCAAGTGCCACATGATGCGTGCCAAGTGCCACGTGACATGTGGCAAGTGCCATGTGACAAGTGGCGAGTGCACGTGACACGTGCCAAGTGCCACGTGACATGTGACACATGCTAAGTGACACGTGACACGTGCCAAGTGCCACGTGACACGTGCTAAGTGCCAATTGCAACATGCCACATTCAGCATGCTCCTGGCACACATTACACCTGCTGCTGCATTGCCCTGCTCCTGCTGCCTGTGCAGCTCCCTCCGCCAGGCCAGGGTGCCACAGGCCACTGATACCACCTATATATAACCCAAAACACAATTGCTGTATAATTTTTTGGAGGTGTCTTGCCTAAAAACTGTCATGTCCCTGTTGTGCGGTTCGACTTTGGACACAATGTGGGCTGCACGACCGCTGTCTGGAACCTAGGCCTAATGTTAATTGACAGCCATTTTTTTTTGTGGGGGGGGGGGGATTTTAAGTCCCCACATCATCAATTAGTGTTCCCCTTTACAAAATAATGATGCTACATGCCTCATATACCCTAAAAAATGTTTTTAAAGCAATTTAAAGGCCACTTCAAGTTTTTCTATCCGGATATCCGAATTTGCCCGGATATCCCGGATACTAGGGTCGGATATCTGATTCGGATTGGAAAATTTTGAAATCGGATATCCAACCCGGATCGGATATCTGGGTATCTGGATCCAGGTCAATCCGCATTTTGAAAAGGGGTATCCGAGCAGCACTACTTGTGGTCAGAGGTGTGACAATTTGCCATCCAACTTCTGCCTTGCCCTGCCTCAAACATCCTGTCAGAAAGGACCTTCAATGCAGCTGGAGGCATTGTCACTGTGAAGAGAAGTCGCCTAAGTCACAAAAGTGTTCAGTACCTCACCTTTATCAAAATGAATGAGGCAAGGATCCCAGAGGGCTACTGCCCACCCGAAGACTAAGTCAGTCCCCACACACAGCATCTCTGCCTGCACGCCGTGTGACTGCCTGCTCCAAGACTAGGTCGCTCCCCACACAGCACCTCTGCCCGCAGGCTGCTTGACTGCCTTTCCGCCACCACCAACAGGGTCCAGGACTTCAGGTGGATTCCTGAATTCTTAAGGCCGCTGCTAGCAGAAGCCGCTATACTAATTTTTGTGGTGCGTGTACATGCCTGCCTAATTTTTCTGGCTGCACTGCAGCTGCAACAACAAAACAAAAGTACAATGTACATGTGCCAATTCCCCTTCATGATCATTACCTTGCCACAGTGAAGGGGCTTGCGTATCACAATAAAGCAATGGCCGCAGGCTATATGAATGTCTTGGGGGGGGCACATTGAAGATAATAAGGTTGTTGCTTCATTGTGGACAGACCAAATTTGATCAGCTGGACAGTCACTGTTGTTCTATCTTTGAGCTACCACAGCCCGGCGACCATATGGGCTTGAAAACCGCCACGGCCTGCACTCTCGCCATGGTGCGCAGTAGTCCAGCATGGCCGTCACTACACAAACAGCTATTTTCGGTGCGTTACACAGCGAGTTTGGTGTGTCAGTGTGAAGCAGTACACTAATTACACTCCCTGATTGATGTATAGATGTTTTAAAGCACTTTAGGACTGCAATGTAGCATTCAATGTGATTTCTGCCCTTAAAACGCTGCTTTGCGTCCAATCCAGATTTTTCCCCAGGACTTTTGGCATCTATCCCACTCCACCAAGCCCCCCTCCAGGTGTTAGCCCCCTTGAAACATCTTTTCCGTCACTTTTGTGGCCAGCATAAATGTTTCTAGTTTTCAAAGTTCGCCTCCCCATTGAAGTCTATTGCGGTTTGCGAAAGTTCACGAACTTTCGCAACCGCAAATCGGAGGTTTGGGCCATCTCTACCTGCGGGCAAAGTAGTCACCGCCAGCGGTTTGCCCGTATGGTGAATGATTACTTGGGGTTGGCCAGTGCTCCAGACAATATGGAGAGTAATGATGACCCCATGGAGTATTGGACAAATCAACTGGATACCTGGCCTGAACTCGCTCAGTATGCACTGGAGGTTCTTGCATGCCCTGCCTCCAGTGTTCTTTCTCAGTGAGTATTTAGTGCTGCAGGTGGGGTGGTCACCGACCAATGGACCTGTCTGTCCACAGACAATGTCGACATACTAATGTTCATTAAAATGAACGAGTCATGGATCAGTGATAATTACAAGGCTCCTCTCATTGATTCATGATGAAGATTAGACAGACTAAATTAAAACTTTGCTGTTTTTTAAGCCTCAAATGGTCTCCCTCTTAAACCCTGCTGCCTATCACTATCATCGCATATTTTTTGCTTTTTAAGATCATAAAAATGCAATTTTTACAGCTGTCCAATGTTACATTCTATCCTAACCCTATGCTTTTGGCCTACATCTTCTCCTGCTGCTCCAAAAGAAAATTATAATGACTGCTGTGAAACCACCTCTAGGTCCCACAGCCTATGACAACTCCTACTGCTCCAAACAAAAATTGTAATGACTGCGGTAGAACCACTTCTAGGTCCCATGGCCTACGACAACTCCTGTTGCTCCAAAGAAAAATTGTAATGACTGCTGTGGAACCACCTCTAGGTCCCACGGCCTACGACAACGCCTGCTGCTCCAAACAAAAATTGTAATGACTGCCATGGAACCACCTCTAGGTCCCACGGCCTACGACAACTCCTGCTGCTCCAAACGAAAATTGTAATGACTGCTGTGGAACCACCTCTATGTCCCATGACCTGCTACAACTCCTGCTGCTAAAAAAAAATTGTGATGACCGCCGTGAAACCACCTCTAGATCCCATGGCCTATTACAGCTCCTGATGCTCCCAAAAAAGTTGTAATCAGGATTGTGATTGAGCCACCTTAAAGCCAAAGTTATCAGCAGGACTGCCAGGGAACCGGTATTTGTTTAAAAGGAAACATCCATTAGGTTCCCTTTAATATTGTGGAAATTGTTCTGCCGGAATGCGGAATTCCGCGGAATACCGCTGCGATCCGCCAGAATGTAGCGGTAGAGGAATTTCGTTACAGCGGAAGGTGGAATTACCGTGATATCGGAATTCGCCTTTTCCGATCATCCCTACTGCAATGGAGACTAGACATCAATTTTATTACAAAGCCTGCATGCAGTGAGTTAAAATAACGTGATCGGTTACAATACAGTACTAAAAACAGTCCCGTAGAATTGTAAGGGCAATAAATTGACATGCAGAAATATTCTGCAATGCAACTGAGCACTGTGAACAGGGCCTATAACTGAATTCCAAGCAAAGAACATCCTCCCAACTGTAAATCATAGAGGTGGAAGTGTCAGCAAGACCTGGCCAGCTCACCATCATAGGATCCACCAAACATCTCACAGCTGAAATAATTCTGCATCAAAGAGTAGCGAAAACTTTTCTCAGACCAATGTCAGAGACTGGTAGGTTCCTACAAAAAGCATCTCACTGCAGTTATTTTAGCCAAGGTAGTTACACTAGTTATTAGGGGGTAGAGCACCTAAATTTTTCCTCGGTTAGAATACACATTTTTGTTCATATATTTTGTTTAATGAGTAAATAAAGGTTGTTTTATTTTATTGATTACCTGAAATGAAATCACTTTCTTTTCCAGTTATAAAACAATTTCTGAACTTATTTTAATATATATGCCCAGATTTAGCCATCCAAGCAAGATCATCCCAGAAGAAGACTGCAAGATACAGCACTATGGTAGATGTTGGTGCTACATAAACAAATAATAATAATAATATATAACTAAATATTTAACCTCCTTGGTGGTATGCCCGACACTGTGCCGGACAAGAAAAATAAGCTAAAAGCGGTTTGCCCGACACAGTGTCGGGCATGCCAGTCTGGAGGTTTTTTTAAGATAGCCAGGTGTCCCCCAGTAACAGTTAGCTAGCTGTACATGCCCCAGCATGTTATCCAGCTATAGTAAGTCTATTATAGGTGCCGCCAAAACCCCTGCCCCCCTCATCCCCTGTCTCCTTGCAGCGATCCCTAGCACCATTACTCACCCTGCCTTTTTCCAGTGAAGATCGCATCAACCCCGCCGCGTACAGCTTTAGTAGCTTCAGTCATTTCTGCACATCATTTGGCGCTCAGGGTCATGATGTCATCAATGTCATGACATCATCAGCATCATGACGCTGAGTCCCGATTGTGTGCAGAGAGAAAACCAGGGGTGAGGGGGCAGGGGTTGTGGAGGGCACCTATAATAGACTTACTATAGCTGGATAACATGCTAGGGCATGTATAGCTAGTTAACTGTTACTGGGAGCACCTATACCTAACAATCTTTACTGGGAGTACCTATACCTAGCAATCTTTACTGGGAGCACCTATACCTAGCAATCTTTACTGGGAGCATCTATACCTAGCCATCTTTACTCAGGGCACCTATACCTGGATACTTACAATATATTGGAGGCACCTATACCTGGCTATCTGTACCGGGGGGGGGGGGGCTAAATATTACTTGGGGGTCATTTTTAAATTTTGCTTTTATTTGGTTTTGTGTTTTAAGCTTTTATTATACTCAAAATGTATACTAGACCCTTGCCCCCCTTGCTATAACGATTTTGGCAAGTTACAGGAAGAAAGTTTATGAAAATTAATTGGATCCCTTTTTGAACAGAAATCCAGCAGAAACTGAACCCCAGGGAGGTTAATGTGATTTTAACATGGCTGTAGGTTGGTTAATACAATGAAGATTCAACACAAGCTTCATAAGTTTTTATTAGAATTGCTGTTCTGTATTGGGTTTAGCCTCTTTTTTTTTTTTTTTTTTTTTTTTACTGAATGTCCACTCTTTCAGGATACCATTACTTCTGGTATCTAATATTACTAAGATCAGTGTTGATTGTATTTCCACATCAGTGCCGACATAATTTTCAACATTAATTCAAGTGCCCAACTGCTCTCAACTATATTATAACTAAGCACCCATTACCAAAGCACTGTTGCTAGAGCAGAACGGTGCTCGGCTATACTACAGCTGAGTGCCCATTACCAAAACACTGCCACTAGGTGCAGTCCCCACCGCGAGCCAGAGTGTAGCAGTCACTGTCACTAACTAGGGCTTGGCTATATAATAGCCACATTTTGGCACCTCAGAGGCCCGATTTACACAGTCTGTGCTGCCATAGCTACAGATACTATTGTGGCCTATGCTGGGCTGGTACTCAATTCACCAGGCCCACTTCACGCACAACTTACCTACTACACTCCCCACTATCTATGCAAACCTCAAATATTAAAAATATCTAGTCACTGTGTGCTCCGCATGTTTTTTCTGTTGTCATGCTGTAATCTACATGCTGCATACAAAATTTTGCTCCAACGGAGGTTAGAGGGGGAGAATAATTTTCTTCTTGCCCTGATGGCTATTTGGTCTACAAACTGCTTTGTTTAGTTCATTATGTGTGGAAAAGTGAAAAGGATAACTTTAAACTAGGCAACTTAGCATAACAATTTTTAAAGAACTTTGAAAAGATCTGTAGGTTTTCTGATATATTTTTGAAAGTGTATTTTAATTGAGCTTAAATATGATTGTAAAAAAAAATTATTCCACATAACTTAAGTTCACTGCAAAGTTGTAATAAGTGTTACACTAAGTTGGCCGAGACTGGGGTTTACCTGTAGCCTTAGAATACCGTACATAGATTTTTCTTTTTTGGGGGAGGAGGGGGGGGGGGGGGGTGAGACCTCAAACCAGAACAAAATTGCATAAAGAGCCAAATCAATCATTGGTTATCCTGACAACAATTGGGTACTTGAGATTCCACAGTCATTTATTTAAAATAGTGAAATTCTTTCATGATTTCCTAGACACTTATATTACAAAGGAATTCACAGAACACGTTTCAGCAAACAGCAACAGCAAATGTTCCAAACATGCAGTAATCTATCATAAGGCCAAGTATACAATGTATGACAAAATAAAGGAGTTTACAAGGGATGACATCATGAAAAGGAATTTAATGGATTTCCTGCAACTTACAGAAAAAAAAACTAATCACTGCAAATGTTATAGCAAAATGTAAAACAAAAGAAAGCAGCCTGGCATATTGTAGATTTCCTATATAAATAGTTTTTGAAGTCTAAATTTTTTGTGAAGATTTTGTTCATAGAAATAATGATGAACATTTCCAGTTCACAATTTTTTTTCATTACTCAGTCATTCATAACAAAGCAATTAGAGCCAAAGATAATGAGACTACAGTTTTCACTGTCACCAATGTTTTACCTCACCAATACATCATTCACCTATACAAATTATAAACCTCTTGAAGGCAATTTATTGTTATTTTGGTGGTACTTCTGGAGCCAGGGATGGTATTGAGCTGAATTAAGCAAGTTTTTTAGGCTGGCTAAGCTTTTCTTTCTGGTTTTGTTAGTTTTGAGTGGGCTAGCTGTGTAATGACTAAAATGAAAGCCTTGCTAACCTAAATGATAGTTTAGCAACAAAGCAAAGGCGTGGCCCCTGATGAGTCACTCCCCATGACGAAATGCGTAGGGCGGAGCTTGGGCGCATGCTTTACAAACTACAACACGCTGTACAGCTGATGGGAGCCGCGGGTGGAGACACGAATGGCCAGTAAGATACAATTGATATGCGATGTGGACAAGTTGATATCTTGTACGTAGATTTGTGGTTTTTATGTGGGGGTCAATCGGCTCTCAATCTTTCACTCAGGTGGCGGCACCACTTCCTTTGCAGTGTGACTTGAACACTAAGGGTGATTGTTGTGCATATGATACACCTTATCTTTGGCCTGTTTGTTTTTGTCTCTTTTACATATGCATCACTGGACATGAGTGACAAGTGAAGCAGAGATACCTGTTTGATATATAACTGTATGGAAGCGCAGCAGGATATACACTGAAGACCTGGCTGTATTACAAAGGCAGTTTTATTGAGGATTACAGTAATGCAAACAATTTCAACAGAATTCTGTTGGTACAATCAAATTTTCAGTTCAAAATCAAATTAAATCGTAATTACAACCTTTTACATTGAAGTTAATAGCACTGCTTTTCTGAAAAAAAATGCAAGCCCTCAAACATGTTATTGCCATCACATTTGCAAGATGTGGAGATGATTAGGCACAGTTCTGGAAAAAAAGTATCGTTTTTTTTATTATTTTTAATTAAAGTGATAGTTGGAAAATAAGTTTTTAAACCTGTGGGGATTTGGAATTTTATTTTTTTCAAATTTTTTTTTTTAAGCTAACTAGCTTGCCATTATTCAGTCTGCAATTTCTTCTTGAGTAAGGTGGTAAAACTTTTAAAATGTAAAGTACATATTGGAGGCATGATAATAATAATAATAATAATAATAATAATAGTAATAACTAGAGATGGCCCAAACCTCCGATTTTCGGTTCGCGAACCGGGCTCGCAAACCTTTCGCGAAAGTTTGGTTTGCGCGAACTTTCATGAACTGCAATAGACTTCAGTGAGGAGGCGAACTTGGAAAACTAGAAAAATTTATGCTGGCCACAAAAGTGATGGAAAAGATGTTTCAAGGGGTCTAACACTTGGAGGGGGGCATGGTGGAGTGGGATAGACGCCAAAAGTCCCGGGGAAAAATCTGGATTTGACGCAAAGCAGCGTTTTAAGGGCCGAAATCACATTGCATGCTAAATTGCAGGCCTAAAGTGCTTTAAAACATCTTGCATATGTATACATCAATCAGGAAGTGTAATTAGAGTACTGCTTCACACTGACACACCAAACTCACTGTGTAACGCACCGCAAACAGCTGTTTGTGTAGTGACGGCCATGCTGGACTGGTGTGCACCATGGCCAGAGTGCAGGCCGTGGCGGTTTTCAAGCCCATATGGTCGCCGGGCTGAGGTAGCTGAATAATAGAACAGTGACTGTCCAGCTGATCAAATTTGGTCTGTCCACAATAAAGCAATGACCTTATTATCTTGGGTGTGCCCCCCCCCCTCGAGACACTCATATAGCCGACGGTCATTGCTTCATTGTGATACGCAAGCCCCTTCACCGCGGCAAGGTAATGATCACGAAGGGGAATTGGCACATGTACATGCCTTTTGTTTTGTTGTTGCAGCTGCAGTGCAGCCAGAAAAATTAGGCAGGCATGTACATGCACCAGAAAAATTATTATAGCGGCCGCTGCTAGCAGCGGCCTTAAAAATTCAGGAATCCACCTGGAGTCCTGGACTCTGTTGGTGGCGGCGGAGAAGGCAGTCAAGCGGCCTGCAGGCAGAGATGCTGTGTGGCGAGCGACTTAGTCTTGGGGCAGGCAGTCACACGGCGTGCAGGCAGAGATGCTGTGTGTGGGGACTGGCTTAGTCTTCAGGCAGGCCTGACCGTGCTTTGCAGACCACGTGGTCAGATGGTCCCTTGTCCCAACGCTGTGTGCCAGAGATGACACCACTTGCCTTTCAACATCACAGTACAGTTTGGGTATCGCCTTTTTTGAGAAATAATTGCATATCTTCCACTGCGGTGTGTGGATTTGCTTTTGTGTGCTGCTTTCCCTCAGGTGATCATGCCATTGCAGTTTGTTGCAGTTTGTGCTTTGTAATCATGTGCCGTCGTATGTTAGTTGTCCCTACGCGGTTCTTGGTCTTTCCACAGCTCAATTTTCGGTGGCAGAGAGTACAGATGGCATTGCTCTCATCTGAGACAGACACACACAAAAATTTCCACACCTCTGAGCCCTGGGGTGATGGCACTTTGGTGGTGGCGGCCGACTGAGTGTTAAGTGGGGTGCCAGAATCAGAGCAGGAAGAGGAAGATTTGTCACGCTTCCGTGCAGAAGCTGAGAAAGATGAGGTGCTCTGTGTTAAATAGTCAACTACGTCCTGACAATATTGGGGGTTGATGGCACGTGCCGTCTTCTGAACACTGTACTTTGGTCGCAGGCCGCACAAAATCATGACAGCGCAACCTCGAACAGACCTGCCAGGTGGCCTGTCTCTGCCTTTTGTTTTGTCCATATTGGGGGGGGGGGGGGATGAAGTGAAAGGTATGCACTGACTTGACTAATACAATGTGCAGTCAGCCACACAGGTGCAGTTAACAGGTATGCACGGAGTGGTATATCACACTGCGTGCTCTCACGTAGGTAGGTGGGTGCACTGAAGTGAACAACAGGTAAAAGGTATATGCAGGGATGGGTATTACATGTGCACCTGTCACACACAGACAGGTACCGGATAGGCACAGTGACACTGCGTGCGCTCACGTAGATAGATGGGTGCACTGAAGTAAACAACAGGTAGTAGGTATATGCAATGATGGGTATTACATGTACACCTGTCACACACAGACAGGCACAGTGACACTGACTGACAGGACTGTATATAATGCAAGTGGGCCACACAAACAAAAAAAATAGATCACAAGAACAAGATTAGCTCTCAAAAGAGCTGTTGAGGGGTGCTTTTTAGCAATATCAGCCAGGAGCAAGCTAACGAGCCTACGAGAGCCTAACTAAGCTTTCCCTATGAGAGTCTGCAGGCTGCAGCATCTATTCCTTCACTAATTACTGCAGGCACACGAGTGAGTCCACTGCCTGACGCTGCCTGCCTTTTATAAGGGGGGGGTGTGGGGCTCCAGGAGGGCGTGCAGCCTAATTGGCTACAATGTGTCTGCTGACTGTGATGTAGAGGGTCAAAGTTGACCCTCATGATGCACTATGGGGGCGAACCGAACTTCCGGAAAAGTTCCCGGTTCACAGCGATCGCGAACCACGGAAGTTCCCCGGGAACCGTTCGCCGGCGAACTGTTTGGGCCATCTCTAGTAATAACATTGGTAAAGCCCTTTTCTCCTTTCAGACTTAATGCTCTAGTTGAGAGCTGCTTAGGGTGGGATCAGTGGGCCAGTTTAGGGAGTCTACTGAACATGTACTGGCTTATTGAATAGGAAGAGAGAAGATTTAAGCCCTGGGCTCATATGCAATTACCTTTTTCTCCTGAGTTTTCTACTAGGACATATTTTTTCATTTTTGATTTAAAATAACTTCTTAGCACTTTGCAATGTAAAAAGTACGAAAAAGTAGGTGAAAAATTACTGTCAAAATTATTTTGAGCATTTGTTTGCTTGCTGGCGGTTAAAAAAGCATTTTATTTTAAAGTTGTGAACATTTCTCCTAGGAGAAAACTCAAATGAAAAAGTTAATTGCATATGGCCCCTTGTCTCCTATGTAAGAAGCAGTGCCTTTAACCAGTACACTATCCAAACACTCTAAGATTACACCTAGACTATGGAATATACGGAGGGCATGTAATCATATTCATCAGGTGACTGCGCCTTAAGCCCATATGTCGGAGGCACTTTATGGTAAGCATGTGCAAATACTTTGGATACAAATTAATTAGTTTTCGTCAAAGAATATCTCAAAGATGTGCATAGACGGCAATGTGTAGGTATATCTAAGAATTACGTCTTTTTGGAAACTATCCATCAAAATTTTATTCTCAAGAATATGCAGATGAGCATGTCCTGTACTTATCATTTTGAAGCACCTTTTACTATAGACAGTTAAAGTATGCAGCATTATAAGTCCTGCAAGCCTACATACATAGCCTGGCAATGTGTTCAGGGATTCATCATTCTTGAGTGACAGATGGGGATGTTTACCATCCAGTTCAAGAAGACGTCACAGGTGTACTCGGCTAGTTTTTATACTTGTACTTTATTAAAAAGAATTCTGTCCCCGTAAGGCAATTGTTGAATAGTTTCCACTTTTTTGTTTGAAAATGTGTGTCATTCTTAAATGCTGAGTTTGCTTGTAAACCTAATCCATTTCACATGCAATCCATAGATCACCAATTTTTTTAAGGTTAACAGGTTTTATGTATAGACATGCAGACAGCCAGTCAAGAAAAAATAAATATATATATATATATATATATATATATATATATATATATATATATATATATATATATATCCCCTTAATTACATTCATTTTATTTTTATTATAGTTGCAACATTTAAAAGGTGATTTAAATTGGTTAATACTGTATTAAGCAACATTTATAATAAACCTTTAAATATAACTATCACATAATAAGACTAACCTGTTTCTTTTCTGTATTACTGTATGCTGCTGTGTTTTCTTTGTGTTGCCATACTCATTTATTTGAATGGTAAATGTATGCATTATGTGGCATCTGGATAATATACTATTTCCATGCAGACAGTACTTTTGGACAGTAATACATTCAAGAGCAATTTGCCAAGGCTCAGTCCTGCATTCTGAGAAATAATAGTTATTTTGCTATCAGAAGTCTACTCTTCACTACAACAGTGTACTTTCAAACATCTGGAACTTGGCTTGGCTAGCCAGACTTGAAAGTGTTATTTGCAGGACCCGGCATACGGTGCTGTTTCTGTGTATGTAATTACCTAGAGTTCATGGCACTACAGAAACTATTTTCTTCGATGAATATATTTCTATATATTTTAAAGCTGTTTTTGGAATCATTTCAAAATCTAAATGAGCTCATAGATGGTCTTTGCCACTACTGACTGCTATTTATCACTTCATGAACCAAGGGGATTTGAGAAAAATATTGTTTTTAGGGTTGCATATAAGTCTGTTGAGCTACTTGATGAACTTCTGGCAATATGTGTGTGTAGTTCAAGTGTTATCACACATTGCAAGGTACATTTATGGGCCAATATGCAATATAAAGTTATTATAGTGTTCCATATAGTGTGGACCAGATACAAGTAAAGGAAAACTATTGATTAATAATTCTGATTCACATTTATTATATAGTTAGGCATGTCTAGAACTACCCAGCTGAAGAAAACTTTTGAACAGACCTCTTTTTATACCAAGTAGCAAATATATTAGCTGTCAGATGATGAAATAACCCATGAATGCTTTCGTCTCAAAGGCTCCTTTCAGATGTGTTCACTTTTACACTTTGGGATAGAGAACAAAAATATCCACTAAGTTTATGATGTACAAATCATAAAACTTAACAACGTCAACACTCCGAATTTAATTCCAGCGACTAAAATATTCTCAGCAAGTTAGCAGCGCTTCCAGCTTCATTCAGATTTAACCTAGGATTTCCTCTAGATTCCAAAAGAACACACCTGAGGAGATTTACCAACCATCAAAGTGAAAAGAAAAAAGAACACATTTCCTACTCTCCTACATTTCTAAATGGTTATCTGCCCCTATCTAGGCAGACTAGAGCGGAATGACTTCTGTAAGTGAATGAGGTATGTCAGATAAAGCATCACATACAGTAGATTTTTGCCCACACTTCACTTTTGAGTATTCCCAAATGGTGTGACCATTGAAAGTTCACCTAGTATCTAAGGAACTCAGTGATTCCTTAAGAGACGTAATGACAGACCCTGCAAGGGATGCAGCCGCAGGGGGACCCAGAAGCCACAAGGGGCCTAATCCTGAGAGACTGACAACTAAGGGCCAGGAGAGAAAAAATGTTCTGCTCTTTGCACAGTTGTTCTAATGACTGCATCTTCTCGGCCACTGATAAGGAATCAAACATTTGTAGACAGTCCCTATTCAGTGTTCAGCAGGGTCTTGTGTACAGCTTGTTTTACCCCTCCCCAACTGCTGTGTCCTGTAGTGATACTTGAGGAGATTGGGCACAGAGAGAAGGTGGGAGGGCATCCAAAGTTTTGCAGGGGGCCACGCGATTCCTTGTTACGCCCCTGGACTCCTTGCTATGCATGTCCTTTTATTTACATTTTTCTGGGTTTACACATGGGGTCAAAACTGAGTAATGATGTCTAATTTTAGTACTGACACTGACCAGAATGGGTGGGTGAAGTCATTTGGGCGTTCACTTCAACATGTGTCTAATAGATGCCAATGCATATAGTGGAAATCAGGCGCTGAAGCGGTAAGTTGGGCTAGGTGGCTGATCCACCTGTAGTACCTAATTGGCTATAAGTAAGGTTTAGCTACAGTAGTAATTTCCCTTTTTTGTTGTGGTCATTTACAAGTGTGGTGGATGGGGGGGGGGGGGGGTGGATAGTGTTAGGTATTGAGAGGGGAGGAGGTTAGTATTAGCCATTAGGAGGGGAGGTCATTGTTCAATTTCTTTTTTTTTGGGGGGGGGGGGTATTATGTACTCTCTCTGAGGAAAAATTACAGATTGTGTCACTGGGTGATTAGTGTCCAGTGTTACAGTATCACACCAACACACCCGTGTCACCATACGGTATCAGACAGTCAGCGTGTCCTTTATAATACAGTGTCACGGACATTTGTGTCAATGAGTGAATACCGTCCAATGTTACACCAACACACCCGTGTCACCTTAATGTGAGTTACTTTCAGTGTGTCAGTAAATTTTTTCAGGCCTCACCTAGTGTTGCTGATTTTTCAAATATTTAGGCAAGTAACTGCTCAATTTTTCAGGCCTCACCTACTGTGGCTGCTTTTTCAAATATTTAGGCAAGTAACTGCTCAATTTTTCAGGCCTCACCTACTGTGGCTGCTTTTTCAAATATTTAGGCAAGTAACTGGCAAGTAACTGCTCAATTTTTCAGGCCTCACCTACTGTGGCAGCTTTTTCGAATATTTAGGCAAGTAACTGCTCAATTTTTCAGGCTTCACCTACTGAGGCTGCTTTTTCAAATATTTAGGCAAGTAACTGCTAAATTTTTCAGGCATACCACACAGTGGCTGCACATAACTATTTTTAGGCAGGTAACCACAGTGACTATTTGAAAGACCTTCATTTTCAAACTCTAAAAACTATATGTGATATTTTGGTATTTACACATGAAAAAAAGCCTCTGCATAAAATACTTTCTTGTGTGGAATATTTCGCCCTTGATCCCCCTCTGCCATGGCACTGTCCGGGTTTTTGTACACTTTGCACACCTTTTTTTAAAGAAATTGTGGCTGCAGAGATGCCCTGAAGGTTTATGAAGGTTGCCTGCCATTCAAGTCAATGGGGCTTGCTGCCACCGATCGGTTTGCGAATGCTCATGGTAAAATTCATGAATGCAAAATTGTGATGTTCAGCCATCACTACTTTATAGCTACTGGTGCAAGAAATATTAAAATGTCAGCACCATTATTTGTAGTGATAGTGGAATGTGAGTGGATTTAACAGTAATACACCTTTTAAAGAAACCTTTACACCTTTTTAGAGAAAATTGTGGCTACAGAGATGCCTGAAAGTTTTAAAATTCGCCTGCCCATTAAAATCTATGGATGCTGTCATGAACCGTCCGTTTGCAAATGTTTGCGGAAAATTTGCAAACGTGAAAATTTGATGTTCGTCCATTACTAAATGTAAGTGCACGTATTTGTAACATGAACAAAAGCATGTAGAATTCAACCAAATAACATCTCAGTAAGTGGAAGAAGTGGCATCCATGGTTTTGTACTAGTTTTGTGCAATAGCAATATACTTTCACGAAGACATGACACAGTCACACTTTCTATTTTATGTAAAGCAAATTAGGGACACATGACAAAATATCATATTTTTCTGAATATAAGATGCTCCGGAATATATGACACACTTAGGTTTAGAGGGCAAAAGGAAAGGCGAGGGGAAAAAAATACTAAACCTTGTGTGTCCATGTTCCAGGAACTTCTTGCAGCTGTTCTCCCCCAATCAGTGTCCTCCTGTGTCCCATTCTGTCCTCCATTGCTCTACCTGTGTCCCCTTCTGTCCCCAGTGTGTCCCCATGTGTCCTTCTTTGCCCCTAATGTCCCCCTGTGTCCCCTCCTGGTCCCACTTTGTTCCGTCCTGGTTACCCTGTGTCCCCTGTGTCTTCTCCTGGTCCCCCTATGTCTCCTCCTATGTCCCTCTGTGTCTCCTGTTTACCCCTGGTCCTCTTGTGTCTCCTCCTATGCCCCCTGTGTCCCCTCCTGGTCCCCTTGTGTCTCCTCCTATATCCCCCTGTGTCTCCTGTGTCCCCTCCTAGTTCCTCTGTGTCTCCTCCTATGTCCCCCTGTGTCCCCTCTTATGTCCCCCCTGTGCCTCCTCATATGTCCCCCTGTGTCTCCTGTGTCGCCTCCTGGTGCCCCTGTGTCTCCTCCTATATCCCCCTGTGTCTCCCTCTGGTCCCACTGTGCTCTTTCCCGATCCTCGTGTCCCCCCCTTGTCTCACTGTCTCCCTCTAGTCCCACTGTCCCTCCCCCATGTCCACTCAGCTCCCTGTTTAAAATTAATTAGCGTGGCTTACCTTCCTAGTGCTTCAAGCGTTGGGTGGTCTCCTCTGTCCATGGCTGGTCTCCTCTGCTCCCGGCTGATCTTCTCCACTCCCTGTCAAAGATAAAATAGCGGCAGAGCAGCTTACCTCAGCCAACGATTCCAGCGCTAGCAATCTGCAGACATCTCCTGTGTCACGTGGCTGCCTCTAGTGAAGGCTTTTGTTGATGACACTCATGTCGGGGATTACCTGTCTTTGGAATATAAGACACAGGGACTTTTTCTCCCCATCTTATATTTCAGAAAATACAGTACTTCGTTTTATGACAATTTTGTAAACATTGTGATGCTGGGTTCACGTTACATGGCACAGGTGGCAGTTCACTTTTATCACAATGCAAGGCTGGATGCAGGCCACCACATCGCTATTTATTTTGCACAGACCCCATTCAATAACACTGAAGGCAGCAGCACAAATAATCAGGCAGAAAGGCATGCAGCAAACCATTTGCAAAATGTTACAGTGGCAAATCAGTGCACACATAGGTAATATCAGCAATGCAATAAAAAAAAGTCAGATATTTCTTCTTAAATGGAGCAGTGCACATTGTACACACCTACCATGACATCCTTTCACATCTGGAAATCACATTAACATGTGTTTATAAAGAAGGCAAATAAACTATAAACACATTATAATGCATTTCTTTAAAATTATTTTTGTCTCTATAGCGCATTCATAATAGGTATCCACAAATGTATAGGGACTAGGAGGAGACTAGGATTCATTATGCAAGTTGGGAAGAATGTGAATCCTTGACTTAACACTTCAAATGTTTTTACAGGTGCAATGAGCGGAGGAAAGATATCTTGGAATCAGCATGTTAAATCAAGAACAATAGAATGTGCTTTTAGCTGCAAATACTGTAAGTCAGTTTGTCTTAAAATATCGTTCATACCTATGAAAGGGTCATGGTGCAGCTTATGTTAGAGCTAGTCAAACGAGGACAAAGATGTGCCTGAAGAAATGGAAAAGTGATAGTGACATCTTAAGTTAAAGAAAACAACTGCTGAAATGCTTCCATTGTCATATCAGCTGACTTCACATGTAGAAGGGAATTCATCACCCTGAACTTTCTAGCTGCCTTAACACTTGCTCTCTGTTTTATATAAACAGGTTGTCAATGGAAAAACGCTTGGAAATTTTTTTTTAAAAAAGGATTTAGTTCAGCAAAAGGTGATTCTAAGGATAACTCAATAAAATGTAGTTGTTTGAAATAATAAGGGTTAGGAAGTGCAATTACAGCATATTCCTTTGACTGAAGAAATAAGGTTAACTAGAGATAAAATCAATAAAGGCCTAACAAAGCTAGACATTGTGTGCTAGACATATGTAGCAACTCCCTCAACCACCATGGACCTCATGAACTGCAGTAAGAAGAGCTGTTGTTATTTTTCCAATTACATGTAAAAGTGTCCAGTAAAAAATGTGATGGACTACAAGTGATTGATTTGGAACACCATACAAAAACTCACACACAAATGAGAGAGAGAGCTCTATACCGCTTGAGGAAGGACATTATGTCCGAAACATCGTCTGCCGCTACCATGACTATCTGTTTTTATTTTTAATACAATAAAAGAGCTATGTACTACTGATTTGGTGATGTGGATTTTCCATTTTTGCATGTTTTTGACTCTGTGGGGATACAGAGTCCTTTCCACTCTAGCACATGTCTATCCCCATGTAGATGCTTGTCCACCTGTTTTTTCACAGCCTCCTGTAACACACAAAGCAAGCAACAAAACCCACTCCATGATTTCCTTCATAGGACTAGTTCCTACACTACCTGTGGTCTATTAGCAGGGCAAGTAGACACTTAATGTATCAAAACTTTAATTGGGAACATATTTAAGTTCCATGTTTAGGTTAAAAATAGAAGAAAGACACCAAATCTACTCACAAAACCTAAGGCAGCTCAGCTGAAGTTGTAAATGGGTGTGAACAGAATGATTTGTGGGTGGAGCTGCTCAAACTGCAACAGATGGGCCACAAACAGAACTATTTTAAAAGAAAATTACAGCCTACTGTTTTGCATTACAAATTTTGGCCTGTGGAAGGGCTCCTGATCAGACAAGTTAGAAGACATTTATCTGATAATAAGGAGTTCCTGCACACATAAAACAAGCGCAGTGACACTGAGTGTCCATATTGGATTTGTGTCTGGAAGTGAACTTGTTTATCATTCCAATCTTTTGAAGAGAGAATTATGCAATATATGAAAAATGATCTTATAGTCAATGTTTATCCAGATCCAATACATTGTTATCACTCAGCAGAGGATTCATGATTGCAGAAGGGTGTTCCCATTATAAGATTAATAACCACTACCATGTCACCTTTTTATAGTCTACATTTATCCAAAATGTGTAATGAAGTGTATAGCTAATCCAAGTGTGTTTCATAATTAGACATTAATATGGGAAAAATGTCATTTTATTAGTCGGTACATATGGTATACATTAAACAGCTTTACACTTCTCAGTATGTTAACATGCTTAAAGTTTGCAAGATATTTTGTATATCACAGCTTCTAGTAAAAGGGGCAAAAAGCTATACAGAAACAAAACAAACTGTGAGGTCCTTGACCAAATCTGTCACACTTACAAGAAACCCATCAAAAGCAGTTCAAACTGATATATACTGTATATTGACTTTATCCTGGTGATTATTAAGTGATGAATTGTCTATAGTCTATTCTTTCTTTATATTTTACATTCATGGCTATAAACGCTTTATACTACAAAGAGCCAAAAATCATAAATGGAAATCCTTTAACTAGCAGTGTATCCAAACCTGGCATTGGGCCTATAAGCATTATTAGAAGAAGCCAAGGCAGAAAAACTACAATAGACTGGCATTAGAAATAGAACAGTCCTTGTGCATACATTTCAGCAGTTTATGTTGTCCTTAGATCATACTCCAGGTTGGAGCTAATGATTAAGGCCTAAATAATTTATCCTATAGAAAACATCTTTGTGAACCACATGCTTGATTTTGATCATGTGATACCGTGTTTCCCCGAAAGTAAAACCTACCCTTAAAGTAAGCCCTAGCAGATCTTCAGCAGCATGCCTGAAATATAGGTAAGCCCTCCCTGAAAATAAGCCCTAGTGGCAATGGCAGTCCCGACCCGCATCATGTATACCTGGCTATACATAAGAGGGGTGGGGGTCTGGCTGTGCCTTAGGTGGTCTGGCCTGTCTAAAGGGGGGATCTGGCCATAAATAAGGGGATGGGGGATCTGGCTATACACAAGGGGGTTTTCGCTACCCCCATAAAATATAAGACCTCCCCGAAAATAAGCCCTAGCACTAATTTTGAAGAAAAAAATAATATAAGATAGTGTCTTATTTTCAGGGAAACACGGGTATATTTATAAGTCTCTGATTGGTTTGTCATTATTGCATGAACATTTTAGCACTTTGCCAGCCGCGTGTGCTACCTGATCGCTGCCGCAGCGCGGCGATGCGCCGCGTGCAGCAGTGATGCGCCGTGTGCAGCGGTGAAAGTGGGTCCCCCCAGCCGCCCGAGCCCAGCGCAGCCGGACCAAACAGTTCCGGCCAGCGCTAAGGGCTGGATCGGAGGCGGCTGACGTCAAGGCGTCGGCTGGCGTCCATGATGTCACTCCGCTAGTCGCTATGGCGACAAGGAAAGCAAAACAAGAAGGGCCGCTCATCGCGGCCTTTCTTGTTACTTCTGATCGCCTGAGGCGATCAGAAGTACGCATCAGGAGCGCCCTCTAGTGGGCTTTCATGCAGCCAACTTTCAGTTGGCTGCATGCAATAGTTTTTTTTTTTAATTAAAAAAAAAAACGTTCAGTCACCAGCCTGGCGATCTTAATAGAATGCCAGGCTGGTTAAATCCTTAACAATTATTTCTCCAAAAGGAGGATTTAAGTAGGAAAAAGAGTTTATCTTTACTCCCTGTTTTACATCCTGCCTCATACGCAATCGTTTTTCAGGGAAACACGGGTATATTTATAAGTCTCTGATTGGTTTGTCATTATTGCATGAACATTTTAGCACTTTGCCAGCCGCGTGTGCTACCTGATCGCTGCCGCAGCGCGGCGATGCGCCGCGTGCAGCAGTGATGCGCCGTGTGCAGCGGTGAAAGTGGGTCCCCCCAGCCGCCCGAGCCCAGCGCAGCCGGACCAAACAGTTCCGGCCAGCGCTAAGGGCTGGATCGGAGGCGGCTGACGTCAAGGCGTCGGCTGGCGTCCATGATGTCACTCCGCTAGTCGCTATGGCGACAAGGAAAGCAAAACAAGAAGGGCCGCTCATCGCGGCCTTTCTTGTTACTTCTGATCGCCTGAGGCGATCAGAAGTACGCATCAGGAGCGCCCTCTAGTGGGCTTTCATGCAGCCAACTTTCAGTTGGCTGCATGCAATAGTTTTTTTTTTTAATTAAAAAAAAAAACGTTCAGTCACCAGCCTGGCGATCTTAATAGAATGCCAGGCTGGTTAAATCCTTAACAATTATTTCTCCAAAAGGAGGATTTAAGTAGGAAAAAGAGTTTATCTTTACTCCCTGTTTTACATCCTGCCTCATACGCAATCGTTTTTCTACAATGTATTCACTTGTGGTAGAGATCAGGGTGTTCATCACTGTAAAAGGTCCATACACACATCCAATTTTGTTTGGCCAATTTTAAGACTTCAATGTAGTATGAGAGTTTATCTACATAATCTAAAAGCTTATCTACATAATTGAACACAAAGTGTTCAAAACCTGTTGGACTTCATACTACATGGTAGTATTAAAATAGGCCTATCAAAATTGGATGTGTATACTGGCACTTAAACGCGTCCTACTGAACAGACAAAATACAAATCTACAAAAGAGGTGTATTGGAATGTTTTAAAATCTCCTCTTCATCTGGTTTGAACCTAAGATGCAGAAAACCTAGTGCAATTAAGAATTGTACCTCCATAGTTCTCATGGAAAACTAGAGGAAAAACCTAGTTTCTAACTACATTATCCCTTAGTGCTACCAGAACATGAAGTTGTAAATATGCCCACATCTCAGCCAGATATTAGTCTGATAGATAAAAGGGGATTTTTCAGAACATTTTGTGTTGCATATGTTTGTTTAGCTTTCTTTTTGTACTGTATGTGGCAGGATCACAGCAGTTCATCATGGACTCCAGTCTCATTTCAGTAAGACATGAAGGCTATATATATTGTTTACTCTAAAGATGTCAGCAGCAGTGCTGGTGTTCAAATTTGGCATATCAAAATACCTTTAAACACCAAAATTCAGAACTATTTCAGTACTGAGCAAGTGGCAGGGTCAGGGTGAATTCACCTACTGGCACTTTACAGCACATTTCAGGCAACTCCAATGCTTCCTCCTGCTGGGTCACTATATACCTGATGAAATGGGAGTGTTAGCCCATGAAACATATTGTGGTGAGCTCAATAAACTTTTCTCCTTACTAAGACTATTGCAGTTCTTTGAGTTAAGTCCACTCTTTCCTCTATTTTACATTGTTTTTAATTATTTGATATTTTCCAAGCCTCGTTACTTAAAAGTATTAACTTGCCCACCTTGAGTAGAGAGGTTGGGTTTCTACACAAATTTTCATCCTTGGGAGTGCAACAAGCTAAGTTCCTGCTTGACTCAAGTTGGGGTAGGCTAGTGTTCCCCACTAGCCCATTCAGTGATTGCCCAGTTGGCAACCCTTAGGCCCTGTTCACACTTGCGTTTTGGCATGCAAACGGACCGGATCCGGATTGTATCAGGACCTGATCCGGATTGGAACCGTACGGTTCCGATCCGGATCCGATCCGTTTGCATCAGGACTGCTTCAGGCTGCCATCCGGATCCGTGGGGAAAAAAAAATAACAAAATACCTTAAAATTTGTTGGGGTCTGCAGAAGGTGCACCTGGTGCACCTGTAGAATCAGGTCCTCCGCTGTAGGCCTCACCTCCACCTCCAACATACTGCCAAAATAGCTCCAGCACGTGTGTCACTGCTGCTCCACTCCAGATATGCTGGGCCCATGTGTCCCCATCCGAAATGGCCGCTATAAATACACATAGGAAGTGGGGTAGAACGTCCGGTGTTTGTCTCCAGTGTGTTCTGTGCTTCCGTTTCCCATTGCTTTCATATTTCCGGATGGTGCAGTCAGGCTCCGGTCCGGGTGCGTGGGCCAGATGATCCGGACCGAAAAATAGCGCATGTTGGAAAAGCATCCGGAGTCCGGCTCCGGTCCGGCTCCGTACTGTACGGAACGGACGCGTGTGAACGTCCGCATAGCCTTTGCATTGCTATGCGGAACGTACGTTCCGTTTGTACAGTATACGGTCCGGATCTGGCCCGGCAAATCCGGACAGGGAACGCTAATGTGAACCGGGCCTTACTTGTGGGTACCCAAGTGTTGTGTTATTAACATCCATTATACTGCTTGACTTACTGCACTATTTTGGACACTTGATATTCCTTTTTATCTTTCAAGTAATTTTGTCTTTGCAGGAAACTCCTTTCAACATCCAGAATTAACCTCCCTGGCGGTTAATTTTTTTTGCCAAATTGGCAAAAATCCTTTTTTTTTTTTTTTTTTGTGTTACATGTAAAGCTACCAGAGTGATAGCTACATGAAACACCACTAGAGGGCGCATGAGTCCCTCTAGTGCGATCGTCGCCGGCATCAATAGCAAACAGGGGAACGCGTATATAACGCGCTCCCCTGTTTGGCTTCTCCTGTCGCCATGGCGAAGATCGGAATGACGTCATGGACGTCAGCCGACGTCCTGACGTCAGACACCTCTGATCCAGCCCATAGCGCTGCCCGGAACTCATTGGTCCAGGCAGCGCAGGGCTCTGGTGGGGGGGGGGCCTCTTGCGCCGCTGGCACATGCACCATTGTTTTTAATTATTGTAGTATCCCATGCAGTTTAGTTAGGAGGGGGGCAGATGAGAGGGAATATCCCCTGCTGGTCATTGTATTATGTGTGCACTTCTCATTGGCTTATAAGCAGCCTGCAGGCTTTATAAAGCAGCAGAGAACTGTTTGGGAGTGAGTTTCTCCAATTGTGTGTTTGGTAAGTTTTAGAGCAGTAGGAGACAGGCCTTGGAGGTGGCAGCTCCAAGGTTTTGGCTGCGCTCACATATGGTGTTAGATGCTGGTTCTGGGGCCCCGGACAGTGAGAGTTCCCGGGGCCCCAGGCTGGCTCATGCACCATTGTTTTTAATTATTGTAGTATCCCATGCAGTTTAGTTAGGAGGGGGGCAGATGAGAGGGAATATCCTGCACGCTGGTGCCCCCTGCTGGTCATATAGCCATTGTCTATATGCAACTGAAGCCCTCTCCTACTAATTGGCTGACTTGCTCAGCTTTTGCTTGATTATCACTGCAAGCTAGGTGTATTATGTGTGCACTTCTCATTGGCTTATAAGCAGCCTGCAGGCTTTATAAAGCAGCAGAGAACTGTTTGGGAGTGAGTTTCTCCAATTGTGTGTTTGGACGTCCTGACGTCAGACACCTCTGATCCAGCCCATAGCGCTGCCCGGAACTCATTGGTCCAGGCAGCGCAGGGCTCTGGTGGGGGGGGGGGCCCTCTTGCGCCGCTGCGTATGGGCGATCGCCGTAGAGTGCTAGCTGCGCGTACAGCATTTTGAATGGAGGCAATCGCCCCACCAGCGGCTGAGATATCTTCCTGCGCGGAGCTCGGGCTTACCGCCAGGAAGGTTAAAGTTCACTTTAACCACTTCCCGACCGCCTAACGCACAGAGGCGGCCGGGAAGTGGAGCCCTGAAGGACCGGCTCACCCACAGAGGCGGCGGTCCTTCTAAGGGCATGGGCGGAGCGATTGCGTCATCCGTGACGCGATCCTCCGCCGGCGCCTGTCACCGCTCGCCCGCCGCAACATCCCGCCGGCTATACGGAAGCGCCGGCGGGATGTTAACCCCGCGATCGCCGCATACAAAGTGTATAATACACTTTGTAATGTTTACAAAGTGTATTATACAGGCTGCCTCCTGCCCTGGTGGTCCCAGTGTCCGAGGGACCACCAGGGCAGGCTGCAGCCACCCTAGTCTGCACCCAAGCACACTGATTTCTCCCCCCCTGCCCCAGATCGCCCACAGCACCCATCAGACCCCCCCCCTGCCCACCCCCCAGACCCCTGTTTGCACCCAATCACCCCCCTAATCACCCATCAATCACTCCCTGTCACTATCTGTCAACGCTATTTTTTTTTATCCCCCCCCCCCTGCTCCCTGCCCCCTCCTGATCACCCCCCACCCCTCAGATTCTCCCCAGACCCCCCCCCCAGACCACCCCCCCTGTTTACTGTATGCATCTATCCCCTGATCACCTGTCAATCACCTGTCAATCACCCATCAATCACCCGTCAATCACCCGTCAATCACCCCCTGTCACTGCCACCCATCAATCAGCCCCTAACCTGCCCCTTGCGGGCAATCTGATCACCCCCCCACACCAATAGATCGCCCACAGATCCGACATCAGATCACCTCCCAAATCCATTGTTTACATCTATTCTCTCCTCTAAACACCCACTAATTACCCATCAATCACCCATCAATCACCCCCTATCACCACCTGTCACTTTTACTTATCAGATCAGACCCTAATCTGCCCCTTGCGGGCACCCAATCACCCGCCCACACGCTCAGATTGCCCTCTGACCCCCCCTTATCAATTCACCAGTGCATTAATTACATCTGTTCTTCCCTGTAATAACCCACTGATCACCTGTCAATCACCTGCCCATCACCTATCACCCATCAATCACCCCCTGTCACCCCCTGTCACTGCCACCCATCAATCAGCCCCTAACCTGCCCCTTGCGGGCAATCTGATCACCCACCCACACCATTAGATCGCCCGCAAACCCGCCGTCAGATTACCTCCCAAATGTATCGTTTACATCTGTTATCTTCTCTAAACACCCACTAATTACCCATCAATCACCCATCAATCACCCCCTATCACCACCTGTCACTGTTACCTATCAGATCAGACCCTAATCTGCCCCTTGCGGGCACCCAATCACCCGCCCACACGCTCAGATTGCCCTCAGACCCCCCCCCCCCCTTATCAATTCGCCAGTGCATTAATTACATCTGTCCTTCCCTGTAATAACCCACTGATCACCTGTCAATCACCTGCCAATCACCTATCACCCATCAATCACCCCCTGTCACTGCCACCCAACAATCAGCCCCTAACCTGCCCCTTGCGGGCAATCTGATCACCCACCCACACCAATAGATCGCCCGCAGATCCGACATCAGATCACCACCCAAGCGCAGCGTTTACATCTATTCTCTCCTCTAAACACCCACTAATTACCCATCAATCACCCCCTATCACCACCTGTCACTGTTACCCATCAGATCAGACCCTAATCTGCCCCTTGCGGGCACCCAATCACCCGCCTACACGCTCAGATTGCCCTCAGACCCCCCCTTATCAATTCGCCAGTGCAATATTTACATCTGTCCTTCCCTGTAATAACCCACTGATCACCTGTCAATCACCTGCCAATCACCTATCACCCATCAATCACCCCCTGTCACTGCCACCCATCAATCACCCCCTGTCACTGCCACCCATCAATCACCCGCTGTCACTGCCACCCATCAATCAGCCCCTAACCTGCCCCTTGCGGGCAAACTGATCACCCACCCACACCAATAGATCGCCCGCAGATCCGACATCAGATCACCACCCAAGCGCAGCGTTTACATCTATTCTCTCCTCTAAACACCCACTAATTACCCATCAATCACCCCCTATCACCACCTGTCACTGTTACCCATCAGATCAGACCCTAATCTGCCCCTTGCGGGCACCCAATCACCCGCCTACACGCTCAGATTGCCCTCAGACCCCCCCTTATCAATTCGCCAGTGCAATATCTACATCTGTCCTTCCCTGTAATAACCCACTGATCACCTGTCAATCACCTGCCAATCACCTATCACCCATCAATCACCCCCTGTCACTGCCACCCATCAATCACCCCCTGTCACTGCCACCCATCAATCACCCGCTGTCACTGCCACCCATCAATCAGCCCCTAACCTGCCCCTTGCGGGCAAACTGATCACCCACCCACACCAATAGATCGCCCGCAGATCCGACATCAGATCACCACCCAAGCGCAGTGTTTCCATCTATTCTCTACCCTAAACACCCACTAATTACCCATCAATCACCCCCTGTCACTGCTACCTATCAGATTAGACTCCTATCTGCCCCTAGGGCACTCAATCACCCGCCCACACCCTCAGAATGCCCTCAGACCCCAGCCCTGATCACCTCGCCAGTGCATTGCTTGCATCTATTCCCCCCTCTAATCACACCTTGAGACACCCATCAATCACCTCCTGTCACCCCCTAGCACACCTACCCATCAGATCAGGCCCCAATTTGCCCCGTGTGGGCTCCTGATCACTCGGCCAAACCCTCAGATCCCCCTCAGACCCCCTTTTGATCACCTCCCCAGTGCATTGATTGCATCTATTTTCCCCTCTAACCACCCCCTGAGACACCCATCAATCACCTCCTGTCACCCCCCTAGCACTCCTATCCATCAGATCAGGCCCAATACAACCTGTCATCTAAAAGGCCACCCTGCTTATGACCGGTTCCACAAAATTCGCCCCCTCATAGACCACCTGTCATCAAAATTTGCAGATGCTTATACCTCTGAACAGTCATTTTGAGACATTTGGTTTCCAGACTACTCACGGTTTTGGGCCTGTAAAATGCCAGGGCGGTATAGGAACCCCACAAGTGACCCCATTTTAGAAAAAAAGACACCCCAAGGTATTCTGTTAGGTGTATGACGAGTTCATAGAAGATTTTATTTTTTGTCAAAAGTTAGCGGAAATTAATTTTTATTGGGTTTTTTTCACAAAGTGTCATTTTTCACTAACTTGTGACAAAAAATAAAATCTTCTATGAACTCGCCATACACCTAACGGAATACCTTGGGGTGTCTTCTTTCTAAAATGGGGTCACTTGTGGGGTTCCTATACTGCCCTGGCATTTTAGGGGCCCTAAACCGCGAGGAGTAGTCTAGAAAACAAACGCTTCAAAATGATCTGTGAATAGGACGTTGGGCCCCTTAACGCACCTAGGCTGCAAAAAAGTGTCACACATGTGGTACCGCCGTACTCAGGAAAAGTAGTATAATGTGTTTTGGGGTGTATTTTTACACATACCCATGCTGGGTGGGAGAAATTTCTATGTAAATGGACAATTGTGTGTAAAAAAATCAAACAATTGTCATTTACAGAGATATTTCTCCCACTTAGCATGGGTATGTGTAAAAATACACCCCAAAACGCATTATACTACTTCTCCTGAGTACGGCGGTACCACATGTGTGGCACTTTTTTACACCCTAAGTACGCTAAGGGGCCCAAAGTCCAATGAGTACCTTTAGGATTTCACAGGTCATTTTGCGACATTTGGTTTCAAGACTACTCCTCACGGTTTAGGGCCCCTAAAATGCCAGGGCAGTATAGGAACCCCACTAATGACCCCATTCTAGAAAGAAGACACCCAAAGGTATTCCGTACGGAGTATGGTGAGTTCATAGAAGATTTTATTTTTTGTCACAAGTTAGCGGAAAATGACACATTGTGAAAAAAAACTATTAAAATCAATTTCCGCTAACTTGTGACAAAAAAATAAAAACTTCTATGAACTCACCATACTCCTAACGGAATACCTTGGGGTGTCTTCTTTCTAAAATGGGGTCATTAGTGGGGTTCCTATACTGCCCTGGCATTTTAAGGGCCCTAAACCGCGAGGAGTAGTCTTGAAACAAAAATGACCTGTGAAATCCTAAAGGTACTCATTGGACTTTGGGCCCCTTAGTGCAGTTAGGGTGCAAAAAAGTGCCACACATGTGGTATCACCGTACTCGGGAGAAGTAGTATAATGTGTTTTGGGGTGTATTTTTACACATACCCATGCTGGGTGGGAGAAATACCTCTGTAAATGACAATCTTTTGATTTTTTTACATACAATTGTCCATTTACAGAGGTATTTCTCCCACCCAGCATGGGTATGTGTAAAAATACACCCCAAAACACATTGTACTACTTCTCCCGAGTATGACGATACCACATGTGTGGCACTTTTTTGCACCCTAACTGCGCTAAAGGGCCCAAAGTCCAATGAGTACCTTTAGGATTTCACAGGTCATTTTGAGAAATTTCATTTCAAGACTACTCCTCACGGTTTAGGGCCCCTAAAATGCCAGGGCAGTATAGGAACCCCACAAATGACCCCATTTTAGAAAGAAGACACCCCAAGGTATTCCGTTAGTAGTATGGCGAGTTCATAGAAGATTTTATTTTTTGTCACAAGTTAGCGGAAATTGATTTTAATTGTGTTTTTTTCACAAAGTGTCATTTTCCGCTAACTTTTGACAAAAAATAAAATCTTCTATGAACTCACCATACTCCTAACGGAATACCTTGGGGTGTCTTCTTTCTAAAATGGGGTCATTTGTGGGGTTCCTATACTGCCCTGGCATTTTAGGGGCCCTAAACCGTGAGGAGTAGTCTTGAAACGAAATTTCTCAAAATGACCTGTGAAATCCTAAAGGTACTCATTGGACTTTGGGCCCTTTAGCGCAGTTAGGGTGCAAAAAAGTGCCACACATGTGGTATCGCCGTACTCAGGAGAAGTAGTATAATGTGTTTTGTGGTGTATTTTTACACATACCCATGCTGAGTGGGAGAAAGATCTCTGTAAATGGACAATTGTGTGTAAAAAAAATTAACAAATTGTCATTTACAGAGATATTTCTCCCACCCAGCATGGGTATGTGTAAAAATACACCCCAAAACACATTATACTACTTCTCCTGAGTACGGCAATACCACATGTGTGGCACTTTTTTGCAGCCTAACTGCGCTAAGGGGTCCAAAGTCCAATGAGCACCTTTAGGCTTTACAGGGGTGCTTACAATTTAGCACCCCCCAAAATGTCAGGACAGTAAACACACCCCACAAATGACCCCATTTTGGAAAGTAGACCCTTCAAGGTATTCAGAGAGGGGCATGGTGAGTCCGTGGCAGATTTCATTTTTTTTGTTGCAAGTTAGAAGAAATGGAAACTTTTTTTTTTTTTTTCTCACAAAGTGTCATTTTCCGCTTACTTGTGACAAAAAATAATATCTTCTATGAACTCACTATGCCTCTCAGTGAATACTTTGGGATGTCTTCTTTCCAAAATGGGGTCATTTGGGGGGTATTTATACTATCCTGGAATTCTAGCCCCTCATGAAACATAACAGGGGGTCAGAAAAGTCAGAGCTGCTTGAAAATGGGAAAATTCACTTTTTGCACCATAGTTTGTAAACGCTATAACTTTTACCCAAACCAATAAATATACACTAAATGGGTTTTTTTTAATCAAAAACATGTTTGTCCACATTTTTCGCGCTGCATGTATACAGAAATTTTACTTTATTTGAAAACTGTCAGCACAGAAAGTTAAAAAAATCATTTTTTTGCAAAAATTCATGTCTTTTTTGATGAATATAATAAAAAGTAAAAATCGCAGGAGCAATCAAATAGCACCAAAAGAAAGCTTTATTAGTGACAAGAAAAGGAGCCAAAATTCATTTAGGTGGTAGGTTGTATGAGTGAGCAATAAACCGTGAAAGCTGCAGTGGTCTGAATGGAAAAAAAGTGGCCAGTCCTTAAGGGGTAGAAAGCCCTAGGTCCTCAAGTGGTTAAGTTTCACTAAAGTTAAAAAGAAATACTGCTAATTGACTATGCTGTGCATCATAGTAATTATATATGCTAAAACTGTGTAGACTCTTATCTACAGTGGTTTCCACCACTTTGTGTTGGTCTTTCACATGGAATTCCAATAAAATTGATTCATGTTTGTGACAGTAAATATGATAAAATGTGGAAATCTTCAAGGGGGCCGAATACTTTTGCAAACCACTGTAAGTGAACAGATGGTAATCCTGTTATAGAGACATCACTGATAATGCAAACTAACGATTCATTTTGAGTGGACTGAACTTTCTATCAGATCCTAGCAATTTATGTTAATATAGTGCATTACTGTAAAGTAAAAAAAACAAGTTTTATGTAATAAAAGGCAGATATTAATACTTAAAAAACTTTGGTCATCATCTATTTAGTAGTGAGCACAGCAATGACGCTCATAAATCAGGTCAATAGACAAAAGACTTCCACATAACTTGCAGTTTTCTATACATAAATGATGTAAGCGTGTGCCAGAAAATTTACATCCAGAAAATGTAAGGCAGATGAAAACACTTGATGACCTCTTGTGTATGTTTCCACCCATTCTCTTGTGGTGCTTTTTGCGATATTACCATATGTGGGGAGGTTATCACCTGAAAAAAGAACCTAAAAAAAACTCACTTCAACTTAAAGCATGCAGGCAAATATACAACAGTTGCAAACAATACAATTCCTTAACCCTTCCCATGTCATTGAACCTATATTCACTGCTATTGAAACATACATAGCTATTTATTTCATATTTGAAAAACAAATTCACCATACATAAACAGAAATCAATGAATCAGAGCAGTCCCTGCTCTTCCCACTTTACAATGATGGAAATATACAATCCACAACTACACACAGAGCAAGAAACACAAGGATAATATAAAGAAGTGAAGCAATCTAATGCTCGCTGTATCCTGGTACCTTTCTTTTCCTCACTCAAAATCTTTCTTTTCACCTGTTTTGGCATTGTTTATAGTTATTTTTAAATTCCAAATTCCTAGATGCTAATTTAAAAATAAATGTAAGGTCTCTTATTTTTTTCCCAGAGCTGTATAGATATAGATATATACTACAGAAATACAAACATTTTCTAATGAATATTCTTTTTCTAGGCTACCTTTGAGGCAAAAGTACGGCCCTTTAAAGGATCTCTGTACTGGTAAGACTACTATTTTTCTATGCCAAAAAATCTATTGCGCTACAATGGAAAAAGCCCTCGGAGCCTTCCCTGGTACTTTGGAAATGCCTAACCAAATCTGTCTTACCATTGTATCGATTAACCTGGTTGGTAAGGGGTTCTGTATCCAAATTCACTAAGGTTTGGGAAGGATGTCTGGGTACGCAACCATCAGTCGGCTATTCTCAATCTGGATGTCAACCCTAATATAATAGATTTCTTATAGCCCCTCCCCTTCCCAGTCCATAGCTTTCTTCTTACCAGATATCAATATATAATGTATTCTCGTTGTCCCAGTTTTAATATTTGAATATTCTGTTATAATGCTGTCACTGGTCCTGCGATAAGCCTTTGTCATTGTCACTCACAATTAAATTTTTATCTGAGCTTCGGCTCTGATATTATGTGCATTGATGTATCTGTGTCTCCCCATCTGTACTGTGCTGGCATATTCTTCTTGTGCTGTTGTGCTGTTGTAACGATTGTGGAATTCTCTCCGTGATCAGCGCACAAGGCGTGCGCTGACACGGCGGAAGTCCTCCACAACCGTGTAATTTGAGGGAACCCAGCAAAAGGTGCAACGCACCTGTAGAAGGAAATTCCTGTAAGCAGGTGGAGCTGTGGAGTGCAGAGGAACAGCTCCTCTGCCCTGCCACAGACGCCAGACAGGAATTGTACGAAGGGAAGAAACACAGGGCAAGATAGCCCTGAAAGAGAGAGATCAAAGCGACAGAGGGTATGTGTGTCCACCAATCTAGTCGCCACCCTGTGACGATGAACACACAACCATGAAGATCAGATGAGAAAGCTAACAGCGACACAAGACTGAATAAGCACAGATGAGGAATGTATGTATGTCCACCAATCTAGCCGCCAACCTGCGACGGCGGACACACAACGGAGGAAACCAAGTGAGAACGCAATCGCAAGAGAAATGATTGCGAAAGAGAATGAGCACAGGGACAGATTGTATGTATGTGCCCCAATCTAGTCGCCAACCCGCGACGGTGCACACACAACAGCCGAAACGAAGTATGTACGCAATCGCGAGAGAGGCGATTGCCAGAGGTGACACAAGGCTACAGCAAGGCAGAGCACGAGAGTAGCAAAGGCACAGCAAATCATACAATGAGAAGATAAGGAAAATAATAAACGCTAACTAAACGCGAACACCGCACTCATTCGCAACAACGAACGCGTTTTCTGCGCGGTCTCCACGTGTTAAGCACAACAGAGACAAGCATGCCTAACTAACCACTGACAGACAAACATGAAACAGAAAACGCGAGCGCTTGCTAAACGGTTACCTCACCGAGCCTCCAGCAAGCGTTCGTAGCAGACAAGACAGATACACGAAAACAAGAATAAGTGAGAGATACGATCCACTGCTCTTTCCGCCAGAGCGAGTGCGATCCAAGTATAGAAACAGAGCGAGCTGGATCCACTGTTCTTTCCGCCAGAGCAAGTGTGATCCAAGTACAGCAAGAGAGTTGCAGACCAGAAGGATCCACAGCACTAGCGCAAGGCGAGTGTGATGCAGGCAAGACAGATCAGAAGGGGCTACCAGTAACAACCGCTGTTTCGGTTAGCACCCAGATACACAGAACGATTTCCTGTCGACCACCGCTGGGACAGGACAATCACAACAAACAAACAAACAGATATACAATCCTAACAGCACTAGGGAACCTGCCTAGTGCAGTCCCAAGAATTACTCTAAGCTAATCTTCAAACAATAAGCAAGGCTGACACACCAGGAGTGTTTCACAGGACAAACACTTATGACCAGCGACTTACTGTGGAATCACATGGTATATATAGAGCAAGCCTACAAAGGATGTGGCTAGGCAATTTGCATGACAAACGTATGCAAATTCCTCAGCAGCAGCAAGCTGCAAAACTGAAAAAAGGTCTCTCTTCCAGAGACCTGCAGAATGCAGACCTGAACAGTGGTCAAAAAGCTGCCTGCCTACGTAGGCAGCGGAGCGGATCATTACAGCTGTATGATGTAATTTTTTACTGTCAACTGATTGTTTTTTGTTTGATCTTAAAACAATAAAAATAATTTTAAAAAAACTACACAAAAAAGGACACCTGTCGCGAAAATCTTAACATTTAAAATACAGTACATGTAAACATATACAAATAAGAAGTATGTTTCTTCCAGAGTAAAATGGATAAATTACTTCTCTCCTATGTTGCTGTCACTTACAGTAGGTAGTAGAAATCTAACATTACTGACAGATTTTGGACTAGCCCATCTTCTCATATCTTGTTAGAACTGTCCCTGCAATAGCTGCCGATGTTCACATTTCTCCTCTTACTAGCAGTCCCAAAAGTACTTATTAGAGAAAATCTGCCAGAATTCTCAGTACCTACTGAGATTGGAGTCAAAGTACACCCATTTGCTGCAGAAGAATTGTTATTTTTGGCAGAGCAGGATCATCCACTAGGCAACCTAGGCAAGTGCCCACCAGCCATCTTCTCTGACCTCTCTCCACTTCAGCCTATCAAAAGGACAACAAAGGGGGCCCCAAATCTACTACCTTGCCTGGGGCCCCATTACCTCTTAATCCATCTCTGATTTTTGGTGAAATATTTTCAAAGAAACAAGGATGGTTAGACATCTACTAGGGCTGCCATATTTTCCTTGAACACATACCCTAATGTGCTTTGGTTCCTCAGGGAGAAAAGCGCTTGACAAATGTTTCATTGTTGTTGTTATTGATATGGTGTTGGAACGCAACAATCACCGGTTAGCATGCATTACCAGAAACTATACTGGCCTAATTATCTCAATATCAATAAGCCAGGAGCAGGTAAAAGGTCCGCAATAAACTGTGCTGTCATCAAAATGTTTATAGATCTGAAATGGATTTTGGTTAATTAAAAAATGTGAAGATAGACAAACAGAAATGCGGTAATCCTAGCTCTTGCAATGTCTATAGTAAAGCATCAGTCATATTTGTTATATTATTTTGACCTCAAGTACTACTAATTTCATTAGGAGATGTGATGTTACTCATTTAAAATGCTCACCATGCTATACATTTAATACATGTCTTCAAAACATACAGAGGATACAATTCCATGGCATAGTATGATTTAATTAATGCAGTTAAACTGTTTATGTTTAAAATGTAACTTGATAAAATCTAAAATGTTTAGTGGCTCTTTATTACATACTGAGATTGTAGAAAGACTACTCTGATTTATTTTAAAGAACAGATCAAAACTGCTGTAAAATAATAAGAAAATAAGAAATACAATAAATGGCATTTTGTTGTAGACAGCTAAATGGTTACAGTAGTTTACAAATAGATGCTGGAAATTCTTCCAGCTCGATTGCCATTGTACGCAGAGATTGTATACATTTGATCCCAATAATGAAAAACAGTTGAAGTCTAATAGAACGTTAAAAGTGGACCTGCTAAAACCCCTTTTGAGGCCCATCATCAGAAAGATGAGACAAGTTGGCTTTTTCAGTAAGCTGCTGTGGGACCGATTCGTTAATAAGAGCCTGTCTTCACGTCTTCACCCAATCAGGTTCAGAGAAATGAAATATTAGATATTTTCAGGAATGTGATTATTTATTACATTGCAGAATTTAACATAAGCTGAAGTGAAAACATCTCTCCTTAGTGACATGACCCCTGTGAAGGCTATACAGACCCTTTTATTAGGTCATTTCATTGTAGGTACTCAAAGCACAGCTTCCTTAGCCTGCAAATAATGTCCATGATTTGAATAATCATCCTGGAGATCTAATACAGAAAGCTCAATTGCACATATTTGCTAACACATGTGAAATGCCAAGACCTCATCAGGTGCCTCTGTAACCTGCCATCTTACACTAATAAGCAAGAGCATCAGAGTGAGATGCATATAACAATGAATACATTAAAAGCATGTTTATTTCAAAAATATCTTTCAGTGCAGAGAAACAAAAAAAAAAAAAGAAAGCAAGACTTGTCAATTGCCATTGCACAGAGGAACAAAATAGAAGAGCTGATATATGCTTGCCACATTTACTTGTTGTTTAGCTTGTGCACTGGCAAACAGCTCGTGCCAGACAGAAATGTTGAGTAAAACTTAAGCTTGTGTTTTCCATGCCTACTCGAGCCTAAAGAATACTTCATAATCTGAAATGCACGAAGTTTTGCGTATTATGCATTAACCCTATTTGCACTATTTGCCTTTTCTTAGCTTGAAATTTCCTGGTTGCCTGGTTAGCTTCTGGCGTGAATATCAGACATAGCTTGACTGGACTGAATATACTAGTCTATGAGATGTTTAAACTCCTTCCCCGACCTATCATCATCCACAGGATGTAGTCAAGGAGATGGTGGAAGGGAGCATCAGCTGGTCTTCTCCTGTGAATACAGAGTTGGCTCTGCTCACCTCCTCCATGTGCTTCACAGGAGGAAGCAGAAAGGGAAAATTGGAACGATCAAGAGATGGCTTTGTGCAGAGAAACTCTCACTCTGCTGGCAACTCCATACTTTGTGCACAGATCACTGGGTCATGTGACCATGGAAAGTACCACACCTGGCTCAGTGGATTGGCTCAGAAAGCTAACTTCACAAACTTCCTTTTTCATTGCTATGCATCTTTCTCATGAACCTCCCTTCATGCTAATGAATCTTAAAGTGTAACTGAGACAAAAATTATTAAAGCGTTTATACTTACCTGGGGTGTTTCATCCTCGGTTTCCTCCCAGGCCGCTCTGATCATCCTCTGGCCCTGTCTTAATCATGCTGTACTGCGCATGTAAGCACCTCCTATTCTCCCAATCAATTACTACAAAAAAAATTACAAAACTTAAACAAAAGACATACTGTATGATTGTAATTGTTACCTCTTTAAGAAGATCCCACAAGGACTTCCTGCCTCTTCTCTGAGGTCTTTTTTTAACTACAAAAGGGAGGGGGGAGTAGACCAAAACACACTCGTACTGTTCACTAAACTGACACCACTTGAAGCTTGTGCCATAAGAGAAAAGCTCATTAATGATGAAAGTTTCTTTAAAATTATTGTACTGTGCTGTTTCTGGGAATCCAAGAAACAGCATTTACTGAGTTATCAGTCTCTATAAATCTGTGAACTGAAGGTTTTGCATGTGTAACATGTTTAAATTCCAGCTATATGGCAATAGCCCCTCCAAAATACTGTATACATTTCTCCACTTCACACACTCGTGTGCACACACACACACACACACACACACACACTACACACACACACACACACACACACACACACACACACACACACACACACACACACACACACACACACACACACACACACACACACACACACACACACACACACACATACACACACACACACACACACACACACACCATCACCACCCTCGATCTTCTCATGCTATTTTGAGGCATTTGGATGCTTTAGTTGCTCTCAACAGACCAGATGAGACCACTAGACTTTTTTCCCCATTGATTTTAATGATGTTTGGATTAGGGGACCAGAAATTCCCAACCTTTTAGGTCAAACACGTTTTCAACTCAAATTTGAGAAACATTAATCCAAGTTTTTGTCAGAGTAATGTAACGTGATAATATATTGTACTGTTTAGAGATGATATGATCAAGATTTTTTTTTTTAAGAAAGGTGGAGATTAGAGATATATTTTAAATTTAGCTTCCGAACCGGTGCTACAGTTTCTCTTATAACAGATAATCTTGATGTTGCTAAGGAAATAAAACTCACATGTACTAGTAAAGTAAGGGCTGTGCTCACCTTAACCCTCCTGGCCTGGTATGCCACACAGGAGGATTTCTCAGGCCCTGCTGGGCCGATTTGCATAATTTTATTTTTGCTACACGCAGCTAGCACTTTTCTAGCTGCGTGTGCACACCGATCACCTCCGCTCCACGCCATTTTGCAGCTACCTGCCACGCCGCCCCCCCCCCCCCGACCCCTTGTGCAGCCTTGCCTATCAGCGCCAGGCAGCACTGAGGGGTGGATCGGGACTCCCAATGACTTCACGACGTTGATGACATTGATGACGTCATCACGACCATCGCCATGGCGACGGGAAAAGCCCTCCAGGAAATCCCGTTCTTTGAACAGAATTTCCTTATCGCAGATTGCCGGAGGCGATCAGAGTGGGTGGGGGGATGCCGCTGCACAGTGACTATCATGTAGCGAGCCCTAGGCTTGCTACATGATTTAAAAAAAAAAAAAAAACTGCTGCTCTGCCCCTTGGCAGGAGGGTTAAACATAAGTCAAGCATATGTGGCTGATGTGAGCATACACTCACTTCCATGATTTTCACTGCACATTCGTTTCAGAAAATCATTCAATGTGAAAACACTTGTTAAGGCAGATATACAACAAAGCACAAACCTCAAATCATTAAAAAAACATTGAAAAATAATGTCTTTGAATCACCTTCTTGACACGCTCATGAAAATCATCCAGGAATACACCCATTTTATTGAAAATGTTTCAAAATACAGATGCAAAGAGTGGAAAACTAATCATAGCAGGATGTTTATAAAAAGAGGAGACAGGTCGACTCCCTGCTTGAATCACCATTATCGGAAATGTACAATTATGATGTATATATACAGTAACAAATATTAAGCAGCCAAGTCACAAGGCTTTCCAGAATATTTAGAGGAACAAAAAATGTTTAATGAAGAATTGCAGTGAGTTCTGCAGATATAATAATAATAGATCCAATAGATTCAATACAGGAGATAGGTTTGTTTTAAAACCAGCGTGATCACCAACATTCCTATATAATACAATGGCTTCAATTCACTAAGCAGTTTAGATTAGTCTACTGATGTTTGGTGTAAATCAGATGCGTCAAGAGGGAATTCTCTAATAATTACCGAATGTTTTAGACCTGTTTTAGACCTGGTCTAAAACATTCGGTAATTAGGTCGGTAAAGCAGGGGAAATGATCAAAAGATGCAATTCACAAATTAGTAGCTATGACTGACATCCTTCTCCTCTGATGAGCTCTCCTCTGCATACAATTAAACACCTGCATAATTCATTCAAAAGGTTCCATCCTCACATCTAAAATACCTCACAGAATTACTTTACCAACAGAAATCAGATTGTCTAATCTCTGTCAGAAAAAAGTGGGTGTGGTTACTCCTTGTTTGCCTTTGTAAATTGCATCTTTTGATCATTTCCCCTGCTTTACCGACCTAATTACCGGATTTTTAGACCAGGTCTAAAACATTACACCAAACCATCAGTAGACCAAAAAAAAATCAGTAGACTAGTCTAAACTGCTTAGTGAATTGAGGCCTATGTAGATAAAAAATATGCGGACATGCAACCCAACTGATCTGTTTCACAAATTCAGCAACACTTACTAATTGCTTATAGGTTAGCAATATAAAGCATTCAATCATGCAAGCTGTTTAAACAAATTTTTTCAGTACTAAATATTTCAGCAACTTTCAGTTTGACACTATCACAGGCTATCACCTTTCCAAACACATTAGTTTATCACACTGTTGCTTGTTGGACTTGCCTAGATCAACCATTAGTTTAGGCAGTAATTGCTGTACCACAAAGGAGAATGTCCCACAGGCACACAGTATAAGACTACCAGATGTTAAAGCATGCTCCATTAAAAAAAAAGTCTGTTTTGGTTCCCTTACTTATGGCTGAGTTCCAAATACCTCTAGATGCAATATCAGAATAATGACCTTCATGACCTGAGTTTCTTTAACTGAGCAGGTGCTCACATTGCAATGGAAATGAGTTCTCTGAGGTTATGAATTATGCACCAATGAGGTGAAACCAGTCAGATTAAGAGCATGCAACACACAAAGTTATTATGAATTAGGCATGTTATTGTGTCCTAGTCATTAATTCCTTATGCTGGTTTCTTCTGCTGTAGTTTACTGTTAATAAATTGTGGAAGCTTTTAAACTACATTCCCTGTTTTTTTTTCTCTTTCCCATACCCTGCAGCAATGGTGCAGGGCACCTCCGGTGCCCCAGGTATACTTAGTATAGCCGAGAGTTCCATCTGTATGCGACCCCACCAGCTTCAGCTGTCCTCCTCACCTGCCCACACCTATCACCCCCTTCCATGCTGGCACCTAGTGCACCCATGCGTGCCAGCATGGGTGGGGGTAATTGCTGTGGGGGCAGGGAGGACAGCGGGAGCTGGCGGTGCAGCATCAGGAGATGAGGCTCTCAGCTATACTAAGTATAGCTGAGAGCTGCTTGGGCGAGTGGCGTGTGGTGGTGGCCGGGTGGAGATCAAATTAAGGTTGCAACATTAGAGGATATTAGAGGATATTAGCATGGGACCAATTCCGAGAGGCTTTACTATTTGCTATTAATCGCTAATTACATATATAGTCATGAATTCAACTCATCATTTCGGATACAATGTGTAATTCTGACTCGAAACTGTGATTCAATTCGTAATTTCGATTACGGCTTAATTGAAAGTGCATGACAACACAAACGAAACCATTCGAAGCTGAAACTGGCCCATTAACACCACTGATAAGGAGCCACATAGTACTCTCCACTCCAGACACTTCGTTTTTAATGTTTAGTAATGTAATAACAGCAAATCTGAAACCATTGTAGTAAATTCAGAAACCATTAAAGCGGACCCAAACCAAACACTTTTTTAATTACAAATATTTAGTTGCACCACTCTGACACATACAAAGATAAATAAACACTCCTTCAAACCTATGATCATTTCAGTGCATGCTTTTCACCCTTCTCTTTTCATAGCTAGGGTTATACTGGGGGCAGCCATTAGCAATTCCTCCATTGCCGGACACCATCTACTCCACCAGTTTGCCGGAAAAATGCCGGCAATTTGAAAGGAAGGGAGGGGTTCCTCCAATAAATGTAAAATATTTTATATTTGCCATCATGTAGCTGAAAGGAGGCTGCTATTTATTAATATAATTTAGAAAATAGATTTTATTTCTGAAATCTTGTATTTTTAATTTGGGTCCACTTTAATTATTGGTGTCAGAGCACTAGAGATTTAGACCAGTCAAATGGAGAGACGCAAAAAATACACTTACTGTATATCACTGCAGATAAACTGACCTTTTATGAAAACTGTGTGGGCTAAAAGTGGGGGAGTCGGTATATCCACGGGTGATAGGCTTGTGTGTGGGGCCCCTGTAGCCAGAGCGTTTATCTGAAGTGTGCTGGGAACCATACCTACTTGTCCTTATTCCAGCTCCAGTCCTCACTTCTCCTCTGCAGCTTTGTAAAACTTACTGCAGTTACATGAAAGAGACTGGATCTCTAGTGGCGGTTACAGGGCTGCAGTTAACTTGTCACTAGAGCTCCAGGCTCACTGTCATGTGACTGCAGTGAGCTTGGCGTTCTAGCAGCAAGTTATGAAGCTGCTGGGAAGATGTGAGGATTTAAGATGGAGTTAGGCCAGTATGCTTCCAATGTGTTGTGTATACAGAGGTGCCAGAAAGTATAAAATATATTAGAACAGTTTAAAATGGGGGTTGCTGGTGGACTTTCCCATAGGTGACAAAACAATAATGTATCTAGCTAGATAAATGAGACTGTGGTGGACTTCCACTGCCCACCAGCAAGTGGCATCTCCAGCCTGTGCACGGCGGATTTTCTCTTCCTCTCCCGTGGACAGCATCTGGAGCCGTGCCAACATGCTCTTCTTTTCAATCAATCACCCTGCATGGGGGGTTAAAGCGGACCTGCACTCTCTGCACAGGGCAGAAGGAAAGCATAGAGAAATGCATCCTGCATGTATTTAGAGAGTTTATCATTTCTAATTTTCCCTCATTTGTGACTAATCACAAGTTGTAATTGGATCTCAGCAGAGTCAGCTGGATGCCAAGGCAGAGCAACTAACTGGTAAATACAGGATGTTAACAATATGTCTGCTTCCATGAAAGCAGGAAGTAGACACCTTGCAGAATTATTGCAGGATTTGCATCAGCTTTAACAAAGAAACATTTTTCTTTAAAGGTTAATGTTGTTACTTATCTTTTAGAGCAGAAAGGAAGTTCTGAGTTCAGATCCGCTTTAAGCCAATTAAAGGGATTGTCCGAGAAAAAAAATGAGTTCCGCTTACCTGGGGCTTCTTCCAGCCCATGCAGCCATCCTCGTAGTCACTCACTGCTGCTCCGGTCCCCCTCCGCCAGCTAGTTTTGTTTTTGCCGACCTCGGGGTAGGCGGGCCGCATTGCATACATTTTTACGCATTCCAGCTGGTGTGTGTTAATGTTCCTGCACCAGCGGGAATGCGTAAAAATGTATGCAATTCGGCCCGCCGACCCCGAGGTCGGCAAAAACAAGACTAGCTGGCGGAGGGGGACTGGAGCAGCAGTGAGTGACTACGAGGGCACAGGATGGCTGGTAGAAGCTGGTAGAAGCCCCAGGTAAATGACACTCGGTTTTTTTTCTACGGACATTCCCTTTAAGGGCTCCGCCTACACCTTGCTGATGATATTCAGTTCTGAGCTTCTATGTGTCTGGATACGCTTGACCTTGGTATTTGTTTCTGTTTCTCTTGTTTACCTGTTGCTGACCATTGTATCCTGCGTTGAATTGGTCCTTGCCTGCTGATTACTGTGCTGCCTTCATTATATATTTGTATATATTTGTATGTCATTTAGTTAATTAGCTTAGATTAATAGCAGGGCCGGATTTGTACTATTTACCGCCCAAGGCCACTGTCATCAGCCGTCCCCCTTCAGTATAGGTAGCCAGGTGACCCCTCCCCCCTTCCCTCTAGTATAGGTAACCTGATGACCCCCCTCCAGTATAAGTAGCCAGATGACTCCCTTAATCCCCCCTTTTCCCACTCTTCCCTCCCCCCCCTTCAGTATAGGTAGCCAGCTCGCCTTCAAACTGCAGCAGCCAGCCATCAGTGTCACCCATTTTTCAGTTCATCTCCAGTGCCAAAAGTTTCTCTTCCCCTTTGTCTCCAATGCTGCCAAAGGCCATAGCCGCCCGCCTCAATGCAAATGTGCACAGACAGCTTGGTGGCCACTGCACAGGCAGCTGGCAGCAGAGTACCCTGGTCAGGCACTTGCCTGATCTCCTTGCATTGCAGCTTTCAAATGCTGCATACGTTTAGCCTGCTGCTTTGGTGCCCTTGCTTCTGTGGTACCCTAGGTCATGGCCTAGGAGGCCTTGGCCTAAATCAGGCCCTGGTTGATAGTGATTCTGGGTTTTGTTGTTCACCAATTGTTTGCTGTGTTTGTACTTTTGTTTATATTTGTTGTAGTACATTTTCAAATAAACACAATTTCACTGATATTTCTTTTTCAGGGATTTGAAAATTACTGCAAAAGGTGGTTTTCTGATTGTGTATATGCCAGCCTGTAACACATGGTTTAAAAAGATCCTTTGCACCTTCCCAAATAAATGAGGTCAGATCCTTTCCTCAAAAATGCAGAGATGGTTAAGCTCTAAAATATTGCAGGCATCATTACCACAGTGTTAATATTCTTGTTGGAACGCCCCAGAAAAACGTAATAAATAAAAACACTGGACTTTACAAGTGCAGCTCTCTGACACACACAAATATACACACACACACAAAGAGCAAACACACATGCAGAGCAAACATCACCCTGGTAATCCCTAAATAAGAGACGGGGCCCATATGCAATTCACTTTTTCTCCTGAGTTTTCTCCTAGGTGATATTTTTAAACTTGCCAATAAAATGCCCTTTAAATCACCAGTGAGCAAGAAAATACTAAAAATAATTTTGATAGTGCTCTTTCCTTTATTTTTTGGTACTTTTTCAATTGCAGAGTGGTGAAAAGTTATTGAAAATAGAAGATGAAAAATGTTCTCCTAGGAGAAAACTCAGAAGAAAATGTTAATTACACATGGGCCAAAGACTACAGGTAAAGAGGTGATTTGACAAAACAAGACATAGGGCTGGTGCACACCGAGCGGCTTTTTCAGCGTTTCTGCAGCCGCTTGCGGCTGCGGATACGTTTGGGTAATGTATTTCAATGGGTTGGTTCACACCAGAGCGGGAGGCGTTTTGCAGAAACGCATAGTCCCGGGGTGAGGCATTTTTTGGATTGCGGAGGCGTCTCTGCCTCAATGTTAAGTATAGGAAAAACGCAAACCGCTCTGAAAAATGGCAGTTCAGAGCTGTTTTGCAGGCGTTTTTGTTACAGAAGCTGTTCAGTAACAGCTTTACTGTAACAATATATGAAATCTACTACACCAAAAACGCTTCACAAAACCGCAAAATGCTATCTGAAACGCTACAGAAAAATAACAAAAAGTGTTTCAAAATCTGCTAGCATTTTGCGGATCTGCTAGCGGGTTTTGGTGTGCACCAGGCCTAGAAGACATTTCAGCTTGTTTCCTGACAGCCAGCTAGCCTATTAATACTCCGCTGGGAACTTTTACACCTAGAGTCTCTGTGTAAGATTATTCAGACCCTATGTTGTAAACATTAACCATAATATATATTTAAACATTGCATTTGTCATAAATACAGTAAATGTAGACACAGGCATAAATACTGTAACACAAATAAGTGCTTCCTGATAATTATTAACTGAAATAGCTCCTTGACTCATCCCATTTTTGAATAAATAAATCATCCTGGCTACAGAAAGCACTGGGACCATGTCAGCAGTGAATGTCTCGTCTTCCCAGAGGGGGGTTTAACTTTTTGTTCCAGCATAACATTTGCATTATGTTATATAGTGTACTTGTAGGACAGCTAAGCAGTTCTTTGACACAAAAATCATAGAGGGGAATCTGTATGGGACCCTTAATGATTTTTCCAATTTGCACAACAAAATGAAAACACAAGTTTACACCTAGAATGTAGTTGAAAATTATAGAGTGTTGCTGCCACTTAGTGGATGAAATGAAACGCTGTACGTAAAATTATGTTCCCTTTTTGTGCATAAAATTACAAAGAACTGCTTTAACATACATTTTTTTCTTTTAATAAATCTAACACTATAGTTTATGTAAGTATAATTAAGGGGGGGGGGGGGGGAGGAAAGGCCTCTCCCTGGCATATACTAGTGGTGCACCTGTTTACAGCAAAGAGACCACTTTGTAAGCAGATATTTTCTGTCAAGTATTTCACATTTCAGTGTTTTATGTGTGTTTATCAAATTTAAAAAAAAAATGAAAAAGGCCCTCATGCACAGGTTCAGTTTAGGATTAGTTGGTTAATGCAAGAAAGGGGGTAGATTTGTGTTATTTATCTCGCAAAGGATGTGCAAATAAGGCATTGGATGGGGAGGAGTTAAGACTAGTTGCTTTGATAAGGTCAGTGCTATTGTGCAGGTACAGATTGCCCACTCCTTGAAGTGTGTAAGGGGCTGGAATAGATCAAAACCCCTCCCTACTCCCTGCGCAAAACAGAAGTTTTCCTTTTTACAACAAAAGGTATTTGCGATTATTCAGGTTTGCGTGAGCTCTGAGGTGTCCCACAATGCATCACTGCTAAATATGCAAATCATCCCTTTGTTGTCCCTGATAGCTAAACACACCTCCAGAACCGCTGGAATGTAATGCTGTGTCAGCTTGTTAATATTACATTTATTTTAGTAAGGAGGCTTTTTATCTCTTACACTTACACTTACACTTACACGTACCCCTTACACTTTCCTAGGCCTTCTGGTTCATCACCATGAACTTGCTGGACAATCTGTAACTCTGGGTGTTTCAAGTAGCATCCTATAGAGCAACATTAATTAGGGATGATTTCTCAGTAGGCCATATAAGCGTACATCATGGGACATCCAAAAAGTATACACTGCATGGACTGACACTAAAATTAGACAACACCATAATCACCAATCCCCAAGATGGCATAACCCATCTCCACTGAATGTCATTCCCCAAAACATTCCATTCATATTTTACTAAGAATAAATGTTGGGAAAAGATGGATTTATTGCTGCTGACTATCTATTTTATCACTGGACTGCTACACCAGAGCATGTAATGCTAGGTACACACTATGAGATTTTCTGGCAGATTTACTGTCAGATCGATTATTTCCAACATGTTTGATCTAATTTCTGATCGATTTCCAATCATTTTCTGATTGATTTCCATCTGTTTTCCGTTCAATGCTGTTGGAAATCGATTGGAAATTAGGTCGGAAATAATGGATCTGACAGTAAATCTGTCAGAAAATCTTATAGTGTGTACCTAGCATAACACCCGTCTATCTCTACTGGCCCAGTAAGTAGCAAAGGTAATCCTCCAAGAAAGATCACAGGGGTATTTCCGGGGCAGTAGGATATACATAGAAATTAGCAATCTCTGTATAATACTTTCTTTCGGGATTTCTGTAAAAGCACAAGCCTGATCTATGATCATAAAATATACAGTCTTCAGGACTTAGATTTGCTTTACTTGGTTCTTTGTAATCATTTTCTACATTGTATTTAGAGTGTGTCTGTTTTCAATCTTGCATATATTGTTTTAAACATGCTTATGTCTATTGGCAGATGTCATTGCATTGTCTGCTCAGAATAGGTACTAGACAGGAGTGGTTTTAATATCTTCCCATATGGTTCCACTGTAATATTGGCTTGCTGTATAATGCTGTATTTTAAAGTGAAAGTTTCACTGTGACTTTTTTTTTTTTTAGAATACGTTAAAATTTCCATTGCCAATAAATATTGAGTTTAAATGTTTAATCCGGTCATAGCTTAGGAAAATATAGTGTTTGAATTGTCTGTTGTATAAACTTTAATGATCTAAGCTCTCAACAAGTAAATTGTCTGGTGAATTAGTCATATTCAAATTTGGGGCCAAATTACTGTAGACTAGTATTGTAGAATGTCACATAAGGATAGTGCCGGGTTAAAATCAATGTGTTCATTTTAAGCCAAAACAAGCACATTTTAACTTGGCTATAGCTACTACCTAAAAGAGAATGCTGCATTTTTGTTTGCTTTGATTAAAACAATATTCATAAAAAACATTTTTTGAAATATGTTTTTGAATATATTTGGTATGCATGGCCTGTAGGCCAGTGTACTGTAAGTGTGTGTATGTTTGTATATCTGTATCTGTGCACATGCTGTGGTAGTTACAGGGATAGAGGTTCTGGTCAAGTGATTAACGGTAGGAAAACACTAGGCAGAATCGCATATGCGTTTTTCATTATGTGCTATGGCGAAAACTCATGCAATCTCTAGTGTGTTCCTTCCTTGAAACTTTTTGTATATGACCCAGATTCCTCTCATCTATACTGCCATTTTGATTGCACTCAGGGTAAGAACACACTAGGCAGGATTTCTGGGGGCCCTGGACCCTTCAAAAGCACTGGAAGGGCCGCATGTGCTTGCTGTGGGCCTGTGGCTCACTCACCAGCACACCACGTTCCAGCACTGAGCAAAGAGTGACATCAGCGCTTGAACGTGGATAGCAGATGAGTGAGCCCGCTACGGCGGACTTTCTATACTGGGGGCATCACCTATATCTGGCCACAGGCTACCTATACTGGGGCACTACCTATACCTGGCTACCTATACTGGGGCTGGAATCGCCTATACCTAGCTACCTATACTGGGGCACCACCAATACCTGGCTATTTATACTGAGGGCACCACCTGTACCTGGCTACCTATACTGGGGCGCCTATAGCTTGCTACCTATACTGGGGGCACCTGTACCTGGCTAACCTATACTGGTGCACCACCCATACCAGGTTACCTATACTGGGGGAAACTATACCAGGCTACCTATACCGGGGCACCACCTATAGTTGAATACCTATACTGGGGCACCTGTATCTTGCTGGCCTATTCTGGGGCACCAGCTATACCAGGTTACCTATACTGGGGCATCTACACAAGGCTACCTATACTGGGGCATCTACACAAGGCTACCTATACTGGGGCACCATCTATAGCTGGCTACTTATACTGGGGGAACCTATACCTGGCTACCTATACTGGGGGAACCTATGCCTGGATAACTATACTGGGGGCACCTACACCTGGCTAGGGCAGAGGGACGAGCTGAGACAGAGGGGGGCTAGAGGTAACACAGGGGGATAAAAGAGGCACAGGGTTACAGAGATGGACAAAGGAGGCACAGGGACAGACACAGGTGTGGGGTGGCTAGCGGGCGGGCACAACAACCAGTGGGTGGGCCCAGGGAGGGGAGCCAAGGCCTGATGATGTGTGAGGGGCCCCAAAATTTATGATGGCAGCCCTGGGATCGCATATGCGATTTCCATAGCACATAGTGGAAATGCATATGCGATTCTGCCTAGTGTGTTCCTACCCTCAGGGATTTGATGTTCTCGCTGACAGTGGTGCTCAGATAACAAAGCAAATCAGAATCAGAATTATTTTATTTGCCAAGCATGACTGCGAACTGGGTTGGGCACATAGACAGCTTAGGTAAGAGATAGGAGATGAAACACTATCTTCAGCGGTGTGAGCTGATGCCTTGTTGGGGCAGTAACTCAGTATACAGAAGTCGATGGGGGGGGGGGTGGCGGGGAGGCGTGAAGATAGTTATATAGTTTGAAGGGTGAGTCGAAAAACTGATTCTATGTCTTGAGGTCCTGGTGGAGATTTCCTGAATCTTCCAGCCAGATGGGTGCTACTCTTTGATTTGCAGTTCTCCCTAATGCTAATTAGTTCTGTCTAAATCTGTTACACTCTGGGAAGCACGTGATGTGCCAGATTGAATATACAAATGGTATCTAAGATTTGTCCTGCAGAATACTTGATTGTATTTTCAGTTGTTTATTTTTGATTTGGGAATAACACAGTTGGCTTTCTTCCAATAGAGAGGATTCCCAGCCTTAAGTTTAGTTAGTTGCTCATCTAGTGGCAAGATTTTTGTTCAAGTTTTTTACCTGATTAAGGTAAATATTGTAAATAGAGATGGCCCGAACGGTTCGCCGGCGAACTGTTCCTGGCGAACTTCCGTGGCTCTCGATCGAGGCGAACTGGGAACTTTTCCGGAAGTTTGGTTCACCCCCATAGTGCATCATGAGGGTCAACTTTGACCCTTTTCATCACAGTCAGCAGGCACATTGTAGCCAATTAGGCTACACTCCCTCCTGGAGCCCCACCCCCCTTATAAAAGGCAGGCAGCATCAGGCAGTGGACTCACTCGTGTGCCTGCAGTAATTAGTGAAGGAATAGCTGCTGCAGACTCTCATAGGGAAAGCTTAGTTAGGCTCTTGAAGGCTTGTTAGCTTGCTCCTGGCTGATTGTTATTGCTAAAAAAAAAGCACCCCTCAACAGCTGTTTTGAGAGCTAATCTTTTTTTTGTGGCCCACTTGCATCATATACAGCCCTGTCAGTCAGTGTCACTGTGCCTATCTGTGTGTGTCAGGTGCACATGTAATACCCATCACTGCATATACCGTATTTTTCAGACTATAAGACGCACTTTTTCTCCCCCAAAAGTGGGGAGATAAAGTTACTGCGTCTTATAGTCCGAATGTAACAATGTATCTATCCGGGCGCTTGTGTTCACGTGTTCCTGTGCGCCTGTGTGAATCTCCCAGCTTGTCCCCAGAGCAGCAGCAGCAGCGGGATCAGTGTTAACATCTACCTGGCCGATGATCTGGAATGTCCATTTTTTCCCCCGGCAGCAGCGCAATCAGTGTTACCATCTCCCCGGGCCAATAGCAGCAGCCGCTGCAATGTCCATCTTTCTGCTTGTCTTCCGGCAGCAGCACGATCAGTGTTTCCATCTCCCCAGGCCGATAGCAGCAGCCGCTGCAATGTTCTTCTTTTAGCTTGTCCCCCGGCAGCAGCGCAATCAGTGTTACCATCTCCCCGGGCCGATAGCAGCAGCCGCTGCAATGTCCTTCTTCTAGCGTGTCCCCCGGCAGCAGCGCGATCAGTTTTAACATCTCCCCGGGTGGCATGGCAGTAATCGATGTAAGATCGGTAATGCAGGTCCGTTCTGGCTTTGTCCCTGCATCAGCCCCGTGTCAGCTATTTCGGGCAGAGAGGAACATCTTTAGCCACGATGGTCGCAGTGTCCATCAGAGGCCACCATACTGCCTTGCTTATTGGTGCCCTCTCATGACCTGCGGTGCACGTGTGCCGGGGTCATAGGATGAACAGCCCTCCCAGGAACCTCTCATGATGGGTGAGACCTTAATTTAATTGCAGTGGTTAGTGTAGCTAGCTTGGGGCGTAGGGAAGCAGAGGTTTGTGTAGTGTTGTGTAGCTGGGTGGGGGAGGACATCAGTGGTTAGTGTAGTGTAGTTGGGGGCATCAGGGGTTAGAGTAGTGTAGTGTAGTTGGGGGCATCAGTGGTTAGTGTAGTGTAGTTGGGAGCATCAGGGGTTATAGTAGTGTAGTGTAGTTGGGGCATCAGGGGTTAGAGTAGTTGGTGGGGGCAGCAGAGTTTAGCATAGTTGGGCAGTTTAACTTAGATAGAGACACCTTGGGGGAGTTTAAAGGTCTATAGGACACTCCTGGACCATGGATGCACCTAGATTTAGTTTTTGTTTTTTTCCTGGTTTTTGCCCGCTAAATCTAGGTGCGCCTTATAGTCCGGAGCGTCTTACAGTCCGGAAAAATACGGTACCTACTACCTGTTGTGTTCACTTCAGTGTACCCACCTACCTATGTGAGCGCGCGCAGTGTCACTGTGCCTATCCGGTACCTGTCTATGTGTGACAGTTGCATATGTAATACCCATCACTGCATATACCTACTACCTGTTGTTCACTTCAGTGCACCCACCTACCCACATGAGCGCTTGTAGTGTCACTGTGCCTATCCGGTACCTGTCGGTGTGACAGGTGCACATGTAATAACCATCCCTGCATATACCTACTACCTGTTGTTCACTTCAGTGCACCCATCTACCTATGAGAGCACACACAGTGTCACTGTGCCTATCCGGTACCTGTCGGTGTGACAAGTGCACGTGTAATACTCATCACTGCATATACCTACTACCTGTTGTTCACTTCAGTGCACCCACCTACCTACGTGAGCGCACAAAGTGTCACTGTGCCTATCCAGTACCAGTCTGTGTGTGACAGGTGCACATGTAATACCCATCCCTGCAAATACCTACTACCTGTTGTTCACTTCAGTGCACTCACCTACCTACGAGAGTGCACACAGTGTCACTGTGCCTATCCGGTACCTGTCTGTGTGTGACAGGTGCACATGTAATACCCATCCCTGCATATACCTACCACCTGTTGTTCACTTCAGTGCACCCACCTACCTACGTGAACGCACTCAGTGTGATATACCACTCCGTGCATACCTGTTAACTGCACCTGAGTGACTGACTGCACATTGCATTAGTCAAATCAGTGCATCCCTCTCACTTCATCCCCCAAATATGGACAAAACAAAAGGCAGAGGCAGGTCACCTGGCAGGTCTGTTCGAGGTCGCGCTGTCGTGATTTCGTGCGGCCCATGACCAAAGTACAGTGTTCAGAAGAAGGCACGTGCCATCAACCCCCAATATTGTCAGGACGTAGTTGACTTCCGCATGGAAGCGTGACATGTCTTCCTCCTCCTGCTCTGATTCTGGCACCCAACTTAACACTCAGTCGGCGGCCACCACCAAAGTGCCATCACCCCAGGGCTCAGCGGTGTGGAATTTTTTTGTGTGTCAGCCTCAGATTAGAGCAATGCCACCTATACTCTCTGCCACCGAAAATTGAGCCGTGGAAAGACCAAGACCCGAGTAGGGACAACTACCTTACGAAGGCACATGATTACAAAGCACAAACTGCAATGGGATGACTACCTGAGAAAAAGCAGCACACAAAAGCAAATCCACACTGCAGTGGAAGATATGCAATTCTTTTTCAAAAAAGGCGACACCCAAACTCTACCGTGATGTTGAAAGGCAAGTGGTGTCATCTCTGGCACACAGCATTGGATCAAGGGTCCATCTGACCACATGGTCTGCAAAGCACGGTCAGACCTGCCCAAAGACTAAGTCAGTCCCCACACACAGCATCTCTCTGCCTGCACACAGTGTGACTGCCTGCCCCAAGACTAAGTCGCTCCCCACACAGCATCTCTGCCCGCAGGCCACTTGACTGCCTTCTCCGCCACCACCAACAGGGTCCTGGACTCCAGGCGGATTCCTGAATTTTTAAGGCCACTGCTTGCAGCGGCTGCTATAGTAATTTTTCTGGTGCATGTACATGCCTGCCTAATTTTTCTGGCTGCACTGCAGCTGCAACAACAAAACAAAAGGCATGTACATGTGCCAATTCCCCTTCTTGATCATTACCTTGCCGTGGTGAAGGGGCTTGCGTATCACAATAAAGCAATGACCGTCGGCTATATGAGCGTCTCAGGGGGGGCACACCCAAGATAATAAGGTCGTTGCTTCATTGTGGACAAACCAAATTTTATCAGCTGGACAGTCACTGTTCTGTCATTCAGCTACCTCAGCCCGGCGACCATATGGGCTTGAAAACCGCCACGGCCTGCACTCTGGCCATGGTGTGCACCAGTCCATCACGGCCGTCACTACACAATCAGCTGTTTGCGGTGCGTTACACAATGACTTTGGTGTGTCAGTTTGAAGCAGTACTCTAATTACACTCCCTGATTGATGTATACACATGCAAGATGTTTTAAAGCACTTTAGGCCTGCAATTTAGCATTCAATTTGATTTTGGCCCTTAAAACGCTGCTGTGCGTCCAATCCAGATTTTTCCCGGGACTTTTGGCGTCTATCCCACTCCGCCATGTCCCCCTCCAGGTTTTAGACCCCTTGAAACATCTTTTCCATCACTTTTGTGGCCAGCATAAATGTTTCTAGTTTTCAAAGTTCGCCTCCCCATTAAATGAAGAAGAGAGAACCGAGAGCCCGATATGGTGTAGTATGTCAAGGTAATTGGATAATTAGAAAGAGTATGAATTGTATACTCACAAACCAGGGTTACCTCCAGGCAACCACTGTGTAGGCAGGTGAGGAGATTAGCCTGTCCTCACTCAGGAATAAGAAGTCGCTCTCTGTAGGCTTGAAAAACAAGAAGGGGTATCCCCCTCCACCAAAGGTGGATACAATCAGTATTATGGTAGAGAACAGAGGCGCCAAAAGGATAAAAACAATATTTAAAAGTTTTAAAATTATTGCTTAGGAGGCAGTGGTGGACTCACCTCCCACAAGCAGACACAACAACTGTGTATTCACAAAAGGGACATTTTATTGGTATACTCCAAATAAGGTTGCAACGCGTTTCGCAGGTCAAACCCGCTTCATCAGGCAATTACAGGAAGGAGCACACAACAGCAGTATGTCCAGATAGCACCTGGCGCCTCAGTCTATTAAAGTCTGGCGCCTCCCCATTAAAGTCTATTGTGGTTCTCCGAAAGTTCGCGTGAAGGCCATCCTTGATTGTAAATAGGCTATATATGCCCCCACTATAACCTAATTCACATACTAACCCTCCCCTTCTACCCCCAACACTAATCTACTCTCGCCTACTCATAGCCCTAACCTTCCCCCTATAAATGCCTAACCCTAATGTCATTGGCTGCCTCATCCCATCTGATGTCTGACTGAACTAAAGAACCTTAGTGTCTGTGTAAGCACCATTTTCTCAAAGGCAGGGCTTGCTGAAAGCAGAGCCTGGCTTGGCCGTGGGAAATACCTATATATTTGACACAAGGCCTGTTGCTGAGAGAAAAGGCAGCAGAACAAAAAAAGTGTAGATTTTACTGTTGCATTCTTATCAACCCTGATCTGTGTAATTTTCTTTGATCAGGAAGATAAACTCATTTTCCTGTGTGCGGTACCTAAGCAGCTCCAGGTGACCCAAAACCACTAAGGAAGTATTGTGGACTAAAAGACATGCTCTTACACAAAAGGTTTGGTACAATTAGAAATGTTGCATGTGAAACATTGCCTAGAACGTTAGTGTTCCGCTATGTGGGTTCTGAGAGAACAGGTGGTGCAACCTTCATATTGTTTCCTGCAGATATTACGGTCGATGACATAAAAAACAATTTTTGTACTATTAACAACATGTTTAACCACTTCAGCCCACAGGTGTTTTCACCTTCAGGATGAAGGCCATTTTCCCCTGTCTACACTCCTTCCATTCATTTGCCAATAATTTTATCACTACTTATCACATCTATATGAGCTATGTTTTTTTGCCACTAATTAGGCTTTTTTTGGGGGGTGGTACATTGTGCTAAGAATTATTTTATTCTAAATGCATTTTACCAGGAATAATAAGAAAAAAAGGAACAAAATCATTATTTCTGAGTTTTCGGCCATTATAGTTTTAAAATAAAACGTTCTGCTGTGCATAAAATGCACACATTTTATTTGCCCATTTGTCCCGGTTATTGCAAGGTTCAAAATATTTCCCTAGTACAATCAATGGCGCAAATATTTTGTTTAGAAATAAAGGTGCCTTTTTTCAGTTTTGCGTACATCACTAATTACAAGCGCATATAGGCTAAAGGTAATAAGGTATAAAGTAATATACCTTCAGAACATACATATTAAAAAGTTTAGTCCCTAAGGTAATGATTTATGTATTTCTTTTAAAACTGTAATTTTTTTTATTTTTTTTTAAATGTGTGGGGTTTTTTTTTATGTTAATGGGCAGTGTGGGGAGTCAATCAGTTTTTACTTAGTGTGTATTTGTTTTTTTCCCATTTCTACTTTCATTTTACTTTTTGGCCACTTCATTTTACTTTTTGGCCACTAAGCACTCTCCTGGAAGATACCAGGGAGTGCAAGATCTTTTTTTTTTTTACATTTCGGTTCATGAATCAAATACCTCCTGTTTGGAGGCATTTTGATTAATTTGCAGGGAATCGTTTGCCTCGGGGGAACACTGGTTCCTCTTCAGCAATCAATCCCCTGTAATAGCGGCAGAGAACTAGCCGCCTGCATGCAGATACATGTGCACAAGGGCAGCAACACTGCTGGACAGATATATTCGTCCAGGTTGCCTTTGAGTGGCGATTTTTGGACAAATATACCCGTGGCTTAAGTGGTTAAACTAGAATACTTCCTAATTAAAATAGGACTATATTGTTAACTGCAAGCAATTTAACTAGGGTGTTTTTTTTTACTATTATCTACTTGAAATTTTACTTATCTTATTGTTATACAAGGGACACTTATTTTCATGGTAGCTCTTCATCTTAGAAACTGCCCTGCCCATTGTGTAATACATCCACAGCAGTCTTGATGAAAATATGTTGATGCTCAGATATAAATCAGTAGCTGGAGATAGGTTTACATGAAAATCAGTACAATTACATGCCTGAATCTTGTTCTTATTAAGCCTATATAAGATTATAATCCTATTTAGTTTTCCTGCCTGAGGATTTCTGCAAACAGATGAAATGCTCAGACGTAATCAGTTATCTTCATTTGGGATTTTAGGACTCATACCTCAAACCTGTGACCTATAAAATATAGAGTTATGATTGTTTCTTACGTGAAGATACCGTTGATAAATGTTTTGCAGTGATTAACTTAACTACACCACAGCTTTTAACAGAGAGCCAAGTATTGCTTGTGTGGAAAAATGCACTAATACTGGCAATGATTGAAAGATGAAAGCTTTCAAAACCTTAGAAAAACTTTGGCTGCCCATGAAAGCATCTCCTTAGGGCGTTCTTCTTTACTCACAGTAGCAAACCTTTTCTATATAGTATAATAATTTGCATATTTACACTTTAGACCTTCAATTTTAATATATCATTAGCGTGATTCTTTACCTAAAACTCTTCAAGTTTAATACTAATTTTTTAGGTTTTTGTTTTTCTGAATAGATTTTTGTCTATTTTACATTTCTGGAAAATGTATAAGTGCATGCACTTGTATTTTATGCTGTTTTAATTATTTTTTAAACATTCAAAATAAGCATCATAAGTAATATCTGTTGAGTTATGGAATAGCAGAACTGCTAGGATTTTTTTGTAGTGCACCTGAATCTCCTTCTGGAGGACCATCTGTGTAAGAAAAATACTATACTATTTTTTATGTGTTCTGTTGTGTGCTGTTTTGCACATGAGATTGGATTTAAATAATTTTAGAACCTTCTGAGGAGAGAGGACCAGGCAATTCCCTGTACTATATATCCTGTGTTCGTTAAACAACAGCCAAGTCAAATTCATGTGAATGTAAACTCATATGGCCTAATAAAATTAATTCTGATTATCATTATGAGGTCCTCATATGTTTTATATATATATATATATATATATATATATATATATATATATATATATATATATATATATATACTAACAAAAGTGTTATTTCTTTTTCTAAATTAAACTACATATTTACCTTAATAAGTACTTTTGACAGTTTTTATTCATCAAAGTGTCAAAGATCATTGCAGTGCAGCCACATTGCATATAGAAAGGCCCCATAATGAAAGAGAAATCATTTAAGATTGGGCAACAATGATAAATATTGTCTGTTACAAAAAAGAGCAATGTTCATAGATGTAGAGTTAAAAGAAAAGGAGATAGATGATAAGGAAGATATAAGTGTTGTTTTTTTGTTTTCTTGGTGGAACATCCAGCCTGAATCAATATAGACTAATAATCTAAAAAAGGTGACAATCTAAAAAAGGTGATATGAAATAGCTAAAGTCACTTTTGCAAACCTGGCTCAGCACACCCACAAAGGAACAACTTTGCCAACAGATGAATGGATTAAATTGGTGTATTGGCTAAACAATTAAAAATACTTTGCACAATGTTTAAGATCAGATGCAGCAGTTCAAGTCCCTTGTGATATCTGTCGTCCACCACTTAGCTGACTCCACATCAACTTAACTCACAGTGAAGACTGTCAAGTAGATCTCAAAAATGCGGGTAAAAAGGACAAAAAAAGTGCACTAGGGTAGTATCCTTTATCATTTGGATTCACATTCACCAGTGCATCTCTTTGCAACACCTTGCTGTGTGACTCTGTAGGGAAAGAGGGAATGAATTTTATGTATGAGGCCCATGGTCCTCAGCATGTGTGAAAAGTTTGCCCAGCCCTGAATTAGCCCCTGGGAGTGGTATTGTATCGACTCACACTTAATAAAAAACAAATGGATGTTTAATGAATTGGGTATGTAGTGAGGACCTACTCGCTACTTCCTGCATTGGGTCTACATTGCCACAGGGGTTCACATGACATGCGTCACATGACACGCCCTCAGGACCTGCCGGCGTGTAATATGCTGGCACGTCCTGACTGTGTCTCACGTGATGCCCTGTGGCCATGGAGACCTGAAGCAGGAAGTAGGTGAATGTTAACCCTTTCAAAACTTCTGTGACTCTGCAGGGAGGTAGTAGAAAAATCCAGCTGCCTGCTGGCGGACCATAGTTTGCCCACACTGGCCTAATTTAATCCCAAAGGCAAAAGTTACAAAAAAAGTACACACACACACAGACACACACACACACAAACACACACACACACACACACACACACACACACACACACACACACACACACACACACACACATTCCTGGCTAGTTCAGTTACAAAAAAAGTAATGTTGGTCATGCCGGTTCTTGCCTGCTGTGTTAAAAGACAGGCTTGCCGCTTGACCATTACAATGTGTTTTTTATTGTATTGATGAGTATTTTCTATTGCTTGTTCAGGACCTCACATCATCTATTGCCCAGTATTTCACTATTTTATTATTGTAGCCAATGTTTTTTATTATTAATATCTTTCAGGCATGCTGATATTTTTTAAAATGTGTAATTGGAATTTATAACCCATCACCTTAGTAAATCAGTATTAAAAAGTTAATCTTCTTAATTGTTCATAATAATCTCTATGTTTGTGGAGACTATGGGGTTGATCTACTAATCTTGCAGGTAAGTGGAAAAGGGTGGAGAATTTAAGAAATCTAGCAAACCCTGACTGAAAACTGTATCTATTATTAAAGTGAACCAGAGCCGAAACACCCTCATGTATTTTACCATATATATCAGTGGGAACATTAGAGAAAACACCTACTCTGCTCTCTGTTTCAACCTTCACTGCTCAGCCTGCCTGTTATTAGCCCTGATAAATTCCCCAATTGAGCATTCAGTCTGGCTTTGCTCAGGAATCATTATAGCTGAGACTGTATTCTGTGATATCTTTTCAAGCCCATAAATTGCTCAGTCGAGGATTTTATCCGGGCTGATAACAGGCAGGCTGAGGAGTGAAGAATGAAACAGAGAACAGGGTAGGTGTTTTCTCTAATGTTCCCACTGATATATATGGTAAAATACATGAGGGTGCTTCGTCTTTGGTTCACTTTAAGTGGCCAAGTTTGCAACTGTCAAAGGCTCCATTTTAAAGTAAGAAGAAATTGATGAAAGGCTAGGGGGAAAAAAAAGTTTATGCTTTTACAACCATAGACACACACCCACAACTTAAAATATCTGTATAACTTAGGACAGCCATTTCATTTACTAACTTATTTATTACTCACTAATGCAATCAATTCTACAAAGTTCCCGCATGACACAGGCTATATTTTTTCCCCACCCAAGTCTTTATTCAAATCTCTATAGTGTATATGGTGCCTTGCCACTGGCACATCCAAGATGCATGACTTTACTTTTATCAATATTAGATTCCATCTGTGATATGTTTGCGCATGTAGCCATGCTGTCAAGATCCTTCTGTAGTATGTTATTATTTTGTGAAAGATTGATACATATACATCATTTTTTTCTGCAAAGATGGCAACATTACTTTGCACTCCATCCACTAATTCATTCATACAAAAAAGGCAAAGAGAAGTGGACACAGTACTAACCCCACAACTAAGTTTCCCATTTTGAGTATGATCCATTTACAGCTACTCTATGCCCTCTGTCTAGAGTCTTACCTAGTTCTTATAGAATATCACTATCCTTTAAACGATTAAAATTATCCCCCATAGATGACTGCAGAGCAAAGATTAGTATGGAGTAATAAGTTACATGATATTTCAAAATGAAAGCTGCTTTCAGGTTTAATTTAAGATGTCCCTCCAAATAATTGTTTAACATGTAAATGTATAACTTTAAGAAGTCTGTAAATATCTTTACTTCAAGATATCCAGCATGGCCATATGACTTCCACTACTGCAATATTTTGACTAAAAGACAAGCAGTATCCCTCAGAGTTTCCCCTGGAGCCTGCAGCCAAAACCATGCCCCCATACATTGGAAACCACCCACTTCATTGACTGTAAAGGGGTGAGTTGATCAATATCTTTGCCACACATTCCCCTGTGTCTTGAGAGGTGGTGGTGAAGGCAGCTTAGCAATGCTTCTGCTTCCAGAAGACATGCTTCCTTTACTAAACCCAGAGAGAAAGACAATAATGTCGAAGCTACCACCATGTGTTAAAGATAAAAAACCTAAAGTAAACATATTTGCTGCCATTTATAAAACATTTATTTTTATGTAAAACTACTAAGAGGCAGAGGCGAAGACATTTTTAATAAAAACGGAGCCTGAAGAGTGGTTTCAGTTCAAGAGCATCCAAATCCCCAGGTAACTTTTGGCCAACCTTCTAATTCTTTTTTTCTTTTTTAAGTAGACAGTCTGAGAAGTTACTTAGTGTGCCATCAGCTTCAGCACTCGGCAGGCTACTGTATTACCACCACTGCAGTTTTGTATCAGCTTTATACATTTAAATTCAGACAACACGGACTGAGTTAAATTCAGTTAAGGCTGCTTATTCCACCACATCTGGTTTTCTTTAGACATACAATAATGCCAATAATTGCAGCTAAAATATTCTCATATGGCTTTTATTTTTGGACATGCAAGATCAATTATAGTATAGATAATCCAATGCTTTGTGTCTTGTTCTATGATGTTTGTGCATAATGAAGTGCTAAGAAGTTAAGGAAAAGTGTATGGCTCCCTATGGCTCCCAGATGTTTTAAGTGCATTAGGTTAAATGCAAAAGTGTGCCACTAAATTCATTTTTAATCATACATTAATCCCAAACATTTTTTTGTTTGTGTTTATTTGATATTGCTGAAAAAAGTTGTTTTGTCAACCACATAAAAATGTGTTTTTGCATCAGATGCTATGTGATGGGAAAATTACCCAGCACACAGCACTAATAAAATACCAAACCCCAACAGGACGCAATACCTATAACTATAGGGAAATTCATAAATCTCTATGTGCTTACATTAGGCTTGATTTATGAAACTGTGGACATGTGATATTATTATTGTGTGGGTGCTTTCACTTTTAGATTTGTAGATTATCCCAGTCTACTGAGGGCAGACAAATTAACAGGTAATAGCTAAAGAGATGATTCCTTTCTTTGGTTAAAAAGGAAACACATTGCATTATTGAAATATATATTAACCACTTCACCACTGAGGGGTTTTACACCTTGAACACCAGAGCAATTTTCACCTTTCAGCGCTCCTTCCATTCATTCGTCTATAACTTTATTATTACTTATCACAATGAAATGAACTATATCTTGTTTTTTTCACCACCAATTAGGCTTTCTTTAGGTGGGACATCATGCCAAGAATTATTTTATTCTAAATGTGTTTAATGGGAAAATTGGAAAAATGTGGGAAAAAAATTATTATTTTTCAGGTTTGGCCATTATAGTTTTTAAATAATGCATGCAACTGTAATTAAAACCCATGAAATGTATTTGCCCATTTGTCCCGGTTATAAAACCATTTAAATTATGTCCCTATCACAATGTTTGGCGCCAATATTTTATTTGGAAATAAAGGTGCATTTTTTTCAGTTTTGCATCCATCCCTAATTACAAGCCCATCGTTTATAAAGTAACAGTGTTATACCCTCTTGACATAAATATTAAAAAAAATTCAGTCCCTAAGGTAACTATTCATGTTTTTTTTTTTTATTGTATTTTTTTTTAATTACAAAAAAAATAATAAATTGGGGAGTGTGGGAGGTAATGAGTTAATTTATTGTGTAAAAGTAATGTATTTGTACATGTAAAATGCTTTAGGGTGTAGTTTTACTATTTGGCCACTAGATGGCCACAGTGAGTTTGTTTACATGCAACCTGTAAGCGCCCGGAAGGACGCTTACAGGAAGCAGTACGAGGCTGGGAAAATCACAATGATCGCGCTGTTTCTCAAAGAAGCAGCAGATCATTGCGGGGGCTTAGATCAACGAACAGGAATGGATTTTCATTGATCTCCGGGCGAGCGGGCGGCGGCATGCACGAGTGGTGGGAGGGCACGCACTAACGGCGGGAGCGTGGACAGCGGCGGTAGCGCAGAAGGTATGGATTTCTCCGTCCCTTGGTTTTTTAGGGGGGGAAAAGGGACGGAGAAATTCGTACAGCGGGGGGTAAAGTGGTTAACAATGTTTTAACTCTATTATTTTTTTTTGTACAAAAAATATTTTTTATATTTTTATAATGTATTATTCCATGGAAAAAATAATGCAATTAACTTTTTTATATTTTGAAAGTGTATGATCATTAAAGTTAATAATAATGATACAAGAAAATCTAGTACTATTATTCTAATATGAAAGCCCTTTTTTGATGTAGGTGGCATACAATGACCTTGGCAGTACTATAGCCTGCAGTGATAATGACGGTTTTGGTGCACAGGGGTGTTTAGATGTTGTACCACTCAGCAATAGATTTGGCATGACTCGGCAAGCGGGGTACAACAGTATTACAATTGGCAAGCAGTGGTGCAGCAGTTTGACAATCGGCAAGAAGACACCATATATATAGTAGGTAAGTAAGTTTAGTGTTACATGTAGGGGCAGAAAGGTTAGTGTTAGGAGTAGCAGCAATGAGGTAAGTATTAGGTATAGTGCCAGAGAGGTTAATGTTAATAGTAGAGGCAATAAAGTTAGCGTTAGGTGTAGCAGTGGTGAGTCTAGTGTTAGATGTAGCAGCAGTGAGGTTGGTTTCAGATGTAGAGACAACAAGCTTAGTGGCGCATCCCAGTGCTCAAAGGACAGCCGGCAGCTTGAACCTGGGAGAGAGCCTGTTCTATAAATCACTCTAATTCCAACAAAAAGACTGCAAATATGTGAAATGTTTAATAAAACTTTATACGGTTTTACGCTATAAAGCAATTATGTTTTATTAAGGAGCCCGCTCCCCGCCCCTACACTTTCCCAGCAGTGCCCCCTCCTGGATTGGCTACTGGCCCTGCATTGCTTAATAATTGGTGGAGTTGGGATTTCCAGGACCCGCCTGAGGAGGTATCGGAGCCATTAGGAATGTTAGACATTTAAAGAAAACCTGAACTATAAATGAAAAGTCAAAATAAGCATACACAAGTCATACTTACCTTCCATGTAGTCTACTCCTCAGTGTCTTTCTCCTGTACCGCGTTCTGTTTGTTCACTGTGATCAAGGGAATTTTCCGTCCTCCATTTTGAAAATGGCTATTACCCATAACAGCTTTCTGGTCAGCACACAGTTAAACAGTAACATCGTCCACTTGAGCCATAGGGAAACATGGACATTTACCTGGTACATCAGTTTTCCTCTCAGCTATAACTGACAGCAACTGATATTTTACTGACAGCAACTGATATATTTCAGATCTGACAAAATATTGTCAGAACTGGAAGGGATTATTGTCAGAAGAAAATGGTGAGCTTCTGAGAGGAACTGATGGCAAGGTAACTATGTAATGTTCATTTGAAGTTACTTCATGTGTTTACTTTAAATATTTTTACTCAGTACAGGTTCTCTTTAAGTACCGCAGATGCTCCATTGCTCCATTTGCAACAGATTAACATGGAGGAGCAGAAAGAGGACCTGGAGAGGTATGTATAAAGCTGCACTATGCACTCAGCACTCCTCAGGGGTAACACATTCTTTACATTCAGACCAGAAGATGCAGTGACTTATGGACACTTATGGGAGAAAAAGTGCATCTTATGGTGTGACAAATATGATTCTACAGCATTTCTTCAGAAATGTTCAGCAGTGTGAATGAAGAATGGAAAACCTTCCAATCCTCCAGAATAAAAAAAAGCACAGGAGAAACCAGGAGCCCCTGATGACATACAGTAAAGTCCCTAATAGCCAACACAGGAGGGGATTGCCTGATTTCAGATATGTGTACTTGCCGGTTGCTTGAGCAACTGGACGAAAATAGAACAAACCTCATCCCATTCAGCAGAAGCTACACTTCATGTAGCTCCCAGAGGCTTTCTAGTATGAATGTCAGAAAACCGCTGGAAGCTGTAGAAATGCAGAAGATGGTGCCCAGAGGAGTGGTAAGTTGCTTTTGCTGCACCCAAAACTCTGCAAATGGCAAAAGTACTATCCCCATTGTCCAACTCAGACATGCCAGCTACTTGAGACTTTCGGACGCCCGTGGTCCGGATAACGGGGGCTTTGCTGTAGTAAGTAAATACAATAGTAAAGGTAAAAGAAAGAAAAGATGGTACTCACAGCCTGAATTGCAGAATGGCAACAAGGGTAAAAGGTGGGGGTGCAGTGGGTCCAACCACCCTGTGAGGTAAATATAATTGTCCTGGTAGGTTCCGGTCCTCTCCGAAAAATAGTAGTTGAAGTCCCAAAGGTTTTAAACAAAAAATACTACTGGCCAAATTTAAAACAAAAATAACCATTTTGCCATGCTGTACTTGCCTCTAGACACTGTTCATTGGCCTAAAGAAGCAGGTTAATACCGATGAAACATGATGTCTGATGTGTTGTACAATACAATTACTACATTTGTTTTACTCCAACTAAGTTTCATCTCTTGTGGTTAGTTGTTCTTACCTTCTAAAATGTTTTTAGATATTTTATATGGGGGTAAGGGTGGGGCTCATTCCCTTTCTATCCCCTTACCCTCTCTACAAAAATGTAAATAGTTGTCTTAAAGGAATACTTAAGTCAAAATTAAAAAATGACTTTTACTCACCTGGGGCATCCCTCAGCCCCCTGAAGCTGTATGGTGCCCTCGCATCCTGGCTCCGATCCTCCTGTCCCCGCCGGCGGCTACTTCTGGGTTCGGCGACATCCACCGACAGGCTGGGAACGCGAGTGATTTTCCCCATTCCCAGCCGCTATATCACCCTCTATGCTGCTATAGCGTATATGTTATACTCTATAGCAGCATAGAGGGTGATATAGCGGCTGGGAACGTGGAAAATCACTCGCGTTCCCAGCCTGTCGGCGGCTGTCGCCAAACCCGGAAGTAGCCGCCGGCGGGGACAGGACGATCGGAGCGGGGCTGCGAGGGCACCATCCAGCTTCAGGGGGTTGAGGGATGCCCCAGGTGAGTAAAAGTCCTTTTTTAATTTTGACTTAAGTATCCCTTTAAAACCAATTGGGAATTCTGTAGCTACAGTATATCAATATAAGAGACACTATCATAAGCAATACCTTTGTATTTGAATTAAATGTATAACTTTTTCTTTAATTTGCGAGTTTGTGAACTGAAAGCAAGAAAGCCACATCATATGTCTAACAACAGTGTACATAGGGCAATAACTGCAGTGATACACATAACGGCTGTTTCAAACAGTGCTTTTTACCTGCACCATCAAGAGGACCAAGAAGACTACCTTAACCTCTTGCCGACCGTGTCACGCCGATGGGCATGGCCACGGCGGCAGCCCCAGGACCGCCTAACGCCAATTGGCGTAAAGTCCTGGGGCTCTGTTTTGCAGGAGATTGCGAGCAGGCTACGCGCGCATCTCCTGCTTGGGGGGCAGAGCTCCGCCCCGCCTCCAGTCTCCGAGCGGCTATTGCCGCTCGGGGGACTGTTAGACGGCGTGATCGCCGTCTATTTACATGGTGCAGCGCTGCGATCAGCAGCAGCGCTGCACTGGGGACAGCCGTGTGACACGGCTGTCCCCCTGGGGACAAGAGAGCAATCAGCTCTCATAGGGTGAAGAGCTGATCACCATGATTGGCTGGCTGGGGGGAGGGAGGGAGGGAGGGTATTTAAAGAAACAGGGTTTAAAAAAAACCCAACACTAATATTTATTTAAAAAAATAAACATGGGGGAGCAATCAGACCCCACCAACAGAGAGCTCTGTTGGTGGGGAAAAAAAGGGGGGGGGATCACTTGTGTGCTGAGTTGTGCGGCCCTGCAGCTTGGTCTTAAAGCTGCAGTGGCCTATTTTGCTAAAAATGGCCTGGTCACTAGGGGGGTTTAGCCCTGCAGTCCTCAAGAGGTTAATTTGCCTCTTACATAATCAAAGTTTTTTTTCTTGATAAATGTTATGTGCATGTTACATGAAGAGCGTTCTTTACCTAATACCTTAACTCACTGCTGGTAAATGTAACTGAAACACATAGATTTACACTATGCAGTAATTTGTTTAATTTACAATGTATCCTATTTTATGTATTTTGTCATTTCTATTTCTACTGTTTGTACAAACACAACAATGCCAGTATCCCAGTCCCAGATCCTGCTTCTAGTCAGCTGACATCACCAGCAGGCTAGCTCAAAGACAATGACTAAGTTGCTATGCAGACAAGTGAACCCAGAGCATGATCAGATATTGGAGAATGAGGGCAGTGCTTTGCATAAAAAGGCTAATACAATATGAGCCAAAAGCACACTACATATGATAATAGGAGATAATTTCTACACAGATGGTATCAATAAATCGTTTCTGTAGAATTTGAGAAATATGTACTTTTTTATGCTACCAGGGCTGTTTTTGATTTTAGTAAATTGCGTAAAGGCGTCAGGAATTTTATTTTTAATTGACACGGTTCTCAGTAGGTTGTAGGTTGGTGCCAAGAATCCAATCCAAATTCATCTTCAATTCTGAATTTTCTGTAAAAAAAAATGAAACAAGTCTCCAGATTACATGGGGCATTGCATATATCAGGAATCTATAAGCCTTGCGCAGCCCAGTACCGAGCTCTTTCCAGTGGGAATAGCATAGTCTTAAGGAAAGAAAAGTTATTCATTTTCAAGTACTTTTTGTTTATGTCTATTTGCTTACATATGTGGGGCTAGCCCACCAGGATGTATGAGAGAATCATAGGGAAACTCCACATTCCTACTAGATGAGAATAAATAAAGAGTATATTCTTTTTGTTTATACAATATTTTTTTATTTATAATGTGTAGCTTGTTGATCCAAACATGAAATACATACTAAAATTGCAAATTTTTAAGAAACTATAACAAAACAGTAACGGGATCTCACAATTATGTAACTAAACTGATGTACAACATATACAAGGACAAAAGTCTGCAAATGAAAGACTGATTTGTGACCAGTTGCTATGATTGATACAGTTAACTATATTATTACTATTATGTACATCTTTAAAGCAAATGGAAAATTAAATGATCAATATACATGCTAAAAATCTGGAGCAAAATGAAACTGACCACAGCAAGTAATACATTTTCAGCTCTTAAAGAGAATTAGGGATCTTATTAGTTGCTCTTGAGTGCTGCTCCATTATTCCTCTACTGTTTTCCATCACTCTTAAAATATCAGCTCAATAAGGTGAGTACCAGAAAAAAAAACAAGCCTGGCAGCCATGTAGGACATTATGCAAAACATGCAAAGAATGAGCCTTGAAAAGTATATTTTACTTAATTTAATTAGTGTTGACATTAATAATCATAATCACAATAATAGTAATCACCTCCATCAACAAAGTTGTCATTATGATCATCCCAATTGTAGTAGAATAAAACAGGCCCTCTCCAATAAAATCAGAAGTAGCTTATCAGCTGCCAAGGTTACCACATCCACTGTGGTGTAGAAGCAATGTCATACAATCCTCAGTCCAAGGTTTAAGCAGGTATCTTTCAAGGTGCATCGTGGGTTAATCATGCTATGATTAAGGACCATTGTGTCCCAGAAACATGTCAGCCATACATATGATCTGGTTTTACGTTTTTCAATAAAGGCTTGGGATTTTTTCATTGGATTTATGTGCGGAACTTCACCTTCTTTGTACTGCCTGGGGTGTTGTGTCGCCTGGTCCCTGCACTGGCTCCTACTGGTGAGGATAAAGCGGATAGTACTCTTTCTTGTGGCTTTTCTTTCAAGGTGGTTGTTTCTGCAGTCACCCAATGCTCACAGCAGCATAAAGCAAAGTGCATCCGGTGACTGCCACAAAAACAAACAGAATCAGTATTAAGGGGCTTTAAAAGTAGAAAAAAAACTTTTATTTTGGTATAAGCAGTAAAATTATGAGTACAATACTCACATTGTGGGCCATTTTGACAGGGACCTTTCAGAAAAAATAAGCGTAATGTATACTGATCATACACTCTATAACCATATTCAATGTAGTATACAAGTGCTTAGTCTCCAATTCCCAACCAGTTTTGGCATTCCACCGTAGTCAGGAGTGAATCGCCTGTCATAAGGGCCCACAATGTGAGTATTGTACTCATCATTTTATTGTTTATACCAAAACAAAAGGTTGTTCTACTTTTAAAGCCATTTAAAGGACCACTATCACGAAAAGATGAAACATTTAAAATACACATAATAACATACAAATAAGATTTACATTTCTTACAGAGTAAAAGGAGCCATAAATTACTTTTCTCCTATGTTGCTGTCACATACAATAGGTAGTTGAAATCTGAAAGAACCGACAGGTTTTGGGCTAGTTCATCTCTTAATGGGGGGTCCTCATCATGGCCTTTATTCTTTATACCTGAAAAGAATTTAGACAAACATGCTGGCCAGCCTTCCTGCTTGCTTCACACTTTTTTGGCAGTTGGACGGAGCAACTGCCATTTGCTAAGTGCTTTTGAAAATAAAGAAACCCCCGAGAATCCCCCATATGGAGATGGGCTACTCCAAAACCAGTTGTCAGATTTCTACTACCTATTATAACTAACAGCAAAATAGGAGAAAAGTAATTTTTGGCTCATTTTACTCTAGAAGAAATGTGCTTCTTATTTAAATGTGTCTACATGCATTTAAAATGTTACGATTTTCGCAATAGTGGTCCTTTAATACTGATCCTGTTTGTTTTGGTGGCGGTCGCCGGGTGCGCTGTGCTTTATGCTGTTGTGAGCACTGAGTGACTACAGATACGACCCTCTTGAAAGATTCCTGCATAAACCTAGCGCTGAGAATTATGTGACATTATTATCATCTTAGACGCAATTTGCTTTCCAGCCGTGTGATGGCTTCTGCTGCATTTCCAAGTAAAACACTTATAATACATTAACAATGCATATTTCATTCTTATCATTGTCAAAAATAACACACTTCTGATATCTACTTATATCATTTTCTCGACTTTTGAAAATATTGGAATAATTTCAGCATAACTGGGATTTTAGAACATGTTAGAGAGGAAAAGCATACACATGTCAATGTATAAAAATGAAAAAAATAAAAGTATAAGAATGTTCAAAGTTGAAAAGTTGAAAAAAAAGAAAAGAAAAAGAACTAATGTTCCGATTGCTTGAACTAAACCCTGCAGACCTAGTTTGCCATAGAATAATGTATGATGTGTTAGAAAGGAGATAACAGGGAATAGCTAAAAAGTTATGATGTTTTATTGAAAGTGAAGCCATGGATGGAACCATTTTATGAGTCACTCCTAAAGACAATGCATATACTTTACAGACCACGGTATCTGTTCATATTGCGTTAACTCTTCCTTTATATGTGATACATCAGATTTATTGTTTATTGAAGCACTGTATGAAAGCAACACTTTTTTTAGCTACGTGAGGAATGCTGTACAAATAGAGATGGTAAAATGATAGTTCATTCGCCTGCACAATATATATATTCTGCATTTCATCAATCATTTTCAGACAGGAAGAACGCTATACAGAAATAAAAAAATTCAATCATTATTCACCTTTTTCCTGTTTATATTTAAAACAGATGATATCTTTCTAAAATATAGAGAGTTAAATGCAGCATTTGTTAAAGGTCCTCATGTACCCTCACCACAGTGTTCCATCCTCAATTTACAAAATGCATTTTTTTACGAAGATCTTTTCTAAAACACCTTTATAGTTGCAACGTGATTAAATAGTCTGTAGAAAATTATTCTTTCATAAGATGTAGCTAATTCAGTTCCTTTACACCCCAAGAGAAGCCTGCACTTGGCATCCCTGCTAACATGCTCTGCAGCATGGAACTGATGTCTCTCCCAAAAAGAGAAGGGTAAGGTTCCCCAATAATAAGTTGTATTAATGTGCAATGCATACATTTGCTTCCATTATTTGTATTGTGAGATGCATTAGTTCTTAATGCACCTGTTCAACTGCAATGAGCACAGTTGTGCCTTTGTGAGGCATATTAGCCCTTTGCAGTGAGTGTTTGTCAGGTGCATCTTGGTTATATGTGCAACCATTTCATCGAATTTCTCCTTGAACAAAACAGTTCCATTACAGTTAACCATTACAAGTGCAAATAATGCAACTCGCTTTATGTACACAATTAATATACTGCTTATTATACATGCATGTTGCGTACATGACAGAAGTTGTACTATTTGTGAATCCCAATAAAATATAGGTGTATTGTCTGTGCATGTACATTTTACCTTATAAAACCTTTCTAGAAAATGACAAGTAAAATGTACTAAAATAATGTGTGAAAAGTAATACGCTTGTTGTAAATTAGGAGCAACTTATTTGTTGCTCCTTTTCTGACTAGGTGCTAAAAAAGTACTTTATAAGCAAGATGAGAAAATGAAACTCTTTTTCTTTTCTTACAACAGATGTTTTTCATATGATCTATTCTACAAAACACCTTTTTAGCACCTAGCAAGTGAAAATGTTACAGTTACCATATTTTTCGGACCATAAGACGCTCCAGATGCACCTAGGTTTAAAGAACAAAAAAAAAAGGGGAAAAAAATACTAAACCTGGTGCATCCATGGTGCAGGGGTGTCTTGTGGATCTTCTGCCCTCCCCAAATATTATGTCAGCCTTGTACCTCTTGTGTCCTTGTGTTCCCTCTGTACATTTCATGTCTCCCCTGTGTCCTACTCTGCTTCCTTGTTTCCTCTTCCTCCCCCCCCTAGTGTTCTCCTCTGACACCTGTGTCCTTATCCATGCCCCATTTGTCCTCTTAAATGCCCCATGTCCTCTTAAGTGTCCCCTATATCCTCTAGAGTGCCCCCTTTGTCCTCTTAAGTGCCCCATGTATTTTCTTAAGTGATTCCTATGTCCACTAAAGTGCCCCCATGTTCTCTTAAGTGCCCCCTATGTCCTTTAACTACGTAAGGATCAGTGTCATGCTGATGGGAGTGAATGCGGCGCCAGCCCCATGACCACTTAACGCCAATTGGCCTCAAGTCCTGGGGCGGGGATTTGCAGGAGATCACACGTGCTGATGGGCGCACATCTCCACTTGAATGACGGAACTCCGCCATCAGTCTCCCATCAGTGATCGCCGCTAGGAGACTGTTAGATGGTGAAACCCGCTGTCTATTTACACAGAACAGTGCTGCAATCTAAGGCAGCGCTGTACTGGGGAGAGCCGTGTGACACGGCTGTCCACACAGCTGTGAGGCCTTAAAGCTGCAGTGGCCTAAATTGAAAAAATATAGCCTGGTCACTAGGGGGTTGTAAGCCTACGGTCCTTAAGTGGTTAAAGTGCCCACCTGTGTGCTCTTAGGTGCCCCCTCCTGTGTCCTTTAAATTGCCTCCTGTGTGCTCTTATTTGCCCCCTGTACTTGTACTGTCCCATTCCCCTCCAACTCCTGTGTTCTTCTTTCTTCATCTTTCTAGCTCAACACACACCATACAATCTCGGTTGTTCAATCTTACCACTTTCATGTAGTATAAGAGCTTATCCAATCAATCATTCAAGGTATTTTCAATCTGTTGGCCCTTATACTACATAGATTTGGTAAATCTGTACAACCTAAATTGTATGGTGTGTGTTGAGCTGTGGGAAGTGTGCAGAATTGTGGCTTGCAGGATAATAATGAGTGTCCTGTCCCTGCGGCTGTCCCAACCCCCCTCCCCCCTATACTTGTCTGTCCCATCCCTCTATCTTCCTCTGTACCATCCCCCTCTGTCTCATTTCCCCGTCTCTTAAAGGTGGCCACTAACGATCCAATTTCTAGAAAAAAAATTGTTCGCGCGATCAGAAATTCTGATCGGATTGGTTGAAAATAATCTCAGTTGATGGGCACAATTGATTATGAACGATTATAAAAAATAGTCATCCAATGGGATTTTTGTCAAACCAAAATTTGGATTTCCTTAATTGGTTGTGATAGATAGGAAGCAAAGATTGGTTCGTTGATGGTGTAGTGAACGATTTTTCTTGCGATCAGAATTTCTGATCGCTTGAACTATTTTTTGCTAGAAATTGGACCGTTAGTGGCCCACCTTAAGGCATCTGTGGGAAGTGTGCAGGATGATGACTTGCAGGATGCATGCAGGATCATAATAGGCTCCCTGTATCCCCTTGGCTGTCCCACCTCCACATACTTGTCTGTCCCTTCCCCCTATCTTCCTCTGTCCCATCCCCCTCTGACTCCTTTCCCTATTTTTCTACGGCCTCTGTGGGGAGTGTGAAGGATTGTGGCTTGCAGGATAATAATGAGTGCCCTGTGTCCCCATGGCTGTCCCGCCCCCCTTTACTTGTCTGTCCCATCCCTCTATCTTCCTCTGTCCCATCCCCCTCTGTCTCCTTTCCCCATCTCTCTAAGGCATCTGTGGGGAGTGTGCAGGATTATGACTTGCATGATGCATGCAGGATTGTAATAGGCTCCCTGTAGTCCCTTGGCTGTCCCGCATCTCCATACTTGTCTGTCCCAACCCTCCTTCTTCCTCTGTTCCATCCCCCTCTGACTCCTTTCCCACGTCTCTCTAAGGCCTCTGTGGGGAATGTGCAGGCTGTGGCTTATGGCTGGATCCCACAGTGCACAGATGAACAGCGGTAATCCTCCGTTGAAAAGCCACTGAGGGGTCCATGCATGCAGCCGAAGTCTTGCTCCCTCCACTATTGCATTGGTGACATAAGCTAGGAGGATATTGCAACTAGGAGTCTAGTTTTAATATTCTCCACTTTTGGATGAGACCTTTTGAGATTACCCTAGAAATAGGATGTTGTATATATTAAATAGGATAATACCAATGCATAAATTAGGTAGGTTCTCAGACTGGATATGGTGTTTGACTTATGCTAGGAAGAAGAATAAGGATTTGCCAACCAACAATACTGCTGTCTAGGTATTAGCTTTCCTTCAAGCATTTCAAGTTTTGTACAGACTCCATGTACTACAAGTCATCTCTCATAACGGCAATGTGAAGTGAATGAGCATTTTCTTATACTATTATTCATCTGTATTACTACTTTTGTTACTCTAGAATTCTTCTCTCTTGCTTAAAAGACATTACTTCTGCCACTTCCCAATTACTAATTGAGCAGGAGCACTGGCATCAGCATATTTGATGGCCCCGTGACATAGTGCGCGATAGTGCATGACATTATGGTGCACCATAAACAGCGGGCACTAGGCACCTGCTATTTGTCAGGCGCTATAATTTAATTCAGTGCTGCTAATCATGTCTTTTACTATTGCCACCTATGGCAGCACCACATTTTTTGGCACTCATCCTATGCCGGCATCTACTGTGCTTAGACAGAAACACAGACACAGACAGACATAGAATGTGTGATTTCAACTACCCTGCATGAGGGTCTTTTTTTTCTGCCTAAATTCTGGGTCAAGCTGAGCAGAACTTAATGGCTGACATTCTGGCTGATCTGACACTAAGGAGAATCCCATCTCAGCTATGCATTAGCAGTGAACACCTGTTTGTCTTACAGTTAAAGTACACCTGAACTGAGAGGGATATGAAGTCTGGCATATTTATTTATTTTTAAACAATGCACATAGCCTCTCTATTTTTCTTGGCCTCCATTGTTCTTGGCCTCTATTTCTAGTACTCTTAGTCATAGACCCTAAACAAGCATGCACATCATAATCTGTCTAATTCAGCCAAAGAGATCAGCAGGACTGCCAGGCAGCTGGTATTGTTTAAAAGGAAAAAATATGTCAGCCACCATATCCCTCAAAGTTCAGGTGTACTGTAAGTTACTTTTTAAGCCAGGCATGAAATACAACTGGAAAACGAATATGAACCTTTGGAAATGCATAATGACTTTGTCTATGCATGATGTATTTTTTATGAATAAATGTATGTTCATAGTTAAGCAATACATTTAAGGAACTTGGGAGGAAGTCATAAGATAAAATGAAGTCAGCAGAAAGTTAAAAAAAAGAAACATGGAAAAAAAAAGATAAAACAGACCTTCAAGGTACTAGACAAGCTAATGCATCAAGCAAAGTCTTAGCTCCAAGTGACGCTGAAGTGAACTGAAGTTTGGAACAGATACATGCAGACACCACAGGGTGTCATCATAAGCTTACAAAACGGCAGCAGTTTCAGCCATTACACAAAACAGAAAGGAAAGTGACTTTAAATGATGTACTTTAGCAGTGAAAATAACGAGTTTCCCAATTATGTTGTGACTGGAAAGCACATAACAAAACATTAATGTGTTCTTTTGAGTTTTTAATGATGAAAACATGCATTTCACATTCTGTTCCTGTGACAGGTTGTAATGGTGCTTTACTTTCAATAGCATTCAATAGCATTCTTAGTTGTATCTCTATACTGTGTCTGTAAAGCTCCCTCTTGTGGTAATATGATTAATTGTCATTGTGGCATATTTGAGAAGAACTGATGCTCAGTTATCAGACTGGCAACTGATTCTTCTTTATTAATAAAAAATCAGGATTAAAGGGAACCTGTACTGAGTAAAATTATTTAAAATAAACACATGAGGTATCTTCAAATGAACATTAAATAGTTACCTTGCCATCAGTTCCTCTCAGAGGCTCACCATTTTCTTCTGACAATGATCCCTTCCAATTCTGACAACATTTTGTCAGAACTGAAATATATCAGTTGCTGTCAGTTATATATCAGTTGCTGTCAGTTATAGCTGAGTGGACAACTGAAGTGCCCGGTAATGTCCATGTTTCCCTATGGCTCAATTGGGCAATGTTACAGTTTAACAGTGTGTTAATCAGAAAGCTGTTATGGGGTAATGGCTATTTTCAAAATGGAGGACGGAGAATTCCCTTGATCACAGTGGACAAACAGGATGCAGAAGAGGAGAAAGAGATTGATGAGTAGACTACACGGGAGGTAAGTGTGACTTGTGTATGTTTATTTTGACTTTTAATTTTCAGTTCAGGTTTTCTTTAAGATTGAGTATTTAAAGTGAACCTCCGGACTAAAAATCTACTCAGCAGAACTGAAAAGGCTTGGTGTTTCTTTAACAGTTTCACAGCATCAGAACTTTGTTTTTCTTACCAAAGCATCATTTTTAGCTGCATTTTTAACTAAGCTCCACGCATCAAAGAAAAAAAGCCCGGGCTCTTTTTCCCTGATGCTGTGCAGAGCATGATGGGATTTCCTATGTTGTTATTCACGTTGCCTAGCAACTGGGAGAGGCGTTCAGGACACAGGACAGTTGGAACTGTATCTCATGCTCCCTGTCACCTCCTTTCAACCAAAAAGATGGCTGCCATCATGAAATCAAACATTTGCCTGTTCTTTTAAAACAGCGTGGGCAAGAGATAATGTTACCTATCTATTTTAATTAACATAACTAATGTAACTTAATTACAGTATGTTTGTTTAGGCTGGAGTTCCTCTTTAAAGAGACACTGAAGCGAAAAAAAAAATTATGATATCATGAATTGGTTGTGTAGTAGGGGTAATTACTAGAACATTTGTAGTAAAAAAAATATTCTCATTTTTATTTTTAGTTATACAGCTTTTTTTTATAACATTGCATCATTCTCTAATACTTGCAGTTTACACATTACTCAGCATTCTAAACGTTTTTGCAGAACAGACAGTGAACTTTTGACCTGTCCTGAACTGTTTTCTGCAAAAGAAAAACACAATACAGCTGAGATAACCTAATCAGAAGTCAGAGCTCTCCACCACTTTCAAAGTTGCAGAGCTCAATGGCTATTTGCATACATAACAACTGGAGTTTCTTAACTCTTCCTGTACTGGAAACAAATATTAGACTTCTGTCTCTGCTCCTAATGCTTTATTTCTTAGCTCTACTACACAACCAATTCATTATATCCAATTTTTTCCGCTTCAGTGTCTCTTTAAGGCACATTCTAATTTTGTACTGACATAATCGTTACGTGATTGGCAACTACAATTTGTCTACATTTCTGACCAGAAACTTCATTCCAATCCAATGAAGTAACAGATTAGCTGAGTAGCCACAATAATATAATCATTACTCCAGAGCTGAAGAAAAAGAGGTACGCAGCCCATTAACTTGCATTGAATTAGTAGATGGTTACTTCTTATAGAAAACCTGATTGAAAATAAACTTGTAAGTTAAATAATGAATTGTTTGTGTAGTACTAAAGTTAAATAAAACCTTAGTGACATAGAACAGATGGCCACATCCAGGGAAGTTTCTAGGCTAAAATGCACCCAGGGCGAGGGTGTAAAAAATGCGCCCCCCTTCCACCCCGGAGCCAGGTATATGTGCCCGCAGTATAGGTTAGCCAAGTCTAGTTGCACTCAGTATAGGTCCCCCCAGTATAGGTAGCCAGGAATAGGTAACCCAGTATAGGTAGCCAGCTATAGGTCCCCCAGTATAGGTAGCCAGGCATAGGTGCCCCAGTATAGTTTTCCCCAGTATAGGTTAGCCAGGCAGGTGCCTCCAGTATAGGTAGCCAGTATAGTTGCCCCCAGTATAGGTTAGATAGGCAGGCGCCCCCGGTATAAGTTAGATAGGTAGGTGCCCCCAGTATATGTTAGTTAGGTAGGTGCCTCCAATATAGGTAGCCAGTATAGTTGCCACCAGTATAGGCTAGCTAGGTTTGTGCCCCCAATACAGGTTAGATATGTAGCTTCCCCCCAGTATAGGTTAGATTAGGTAGGTCCCCCCCAGTATAGGTTAGATAGGTAGTTGCCCCCCAGTATAGGTTAGATTAGGTAGCTGCCCTCCAGTATAGGTTAGGTAGGTAGGTGCCCCTAGTATAGGATAGATTAAGTAGGTGCCCTCTAGTATAGGTTAGATTAGGTAGATGCCCCCAGTATAGGTTAGATTAGGTAGGTGCCCCCCAGTATAGGTTAGATAGGTAGCTGCCCCCCCAGCATAGGTTAGATTATGTAGCTGCCCCCCAGTATAGGTTATATAGGTAGCTGCTGCCCAGTATAGGTTAGGTAAGTAGGTACCCCCCCATAATGGAGGGGGGAGCCACAGCCATGGGGAGGGCAACCCAACCTCTCCCTCCCTTCCTCTCCATGGGCCACCCTCTGTGCTCCCCCCTCCAGACTGCAGAGTTAGCGCAGGGAAGCGCTCACTGTAAATAGTAACTCACCTCCCAGGTTCCAATCACCGATCACTCACTCGCTGCTGGTCTCCTGCATAAACGCTGATACACACACTGCTTCCTGTTAAACAGGAAGCAGTGTGTGTTTCAGCATCTTGGGTACTGATAGAATTTCCTAACTTGCATCTTGTCCATCTGAGAATACAATTCAAACAGTAATGCAGTTTTTTAAATTCACTGAATTATTCTCCTGATATCTCTGATCTGATCCTTAACCTCCTTAGTGGTAGAGTCAGGTTCAGGACAGAAATCTGCAGCTCAGAACGGTAATCTCATGCCTGAGTGAGTTATACGCAGGAGCTTCTGCAGATCTCTCTGGGGTATTTTTTTTCTTGCTTTTAGGGTCTAAAAGTTTGTGAAAAAATTGCACAGCTTTTAGATTCTAAATCTGGAAATAATCATAACGCAAGGGATTATTCCTCTACTCATCCCTCTGTCTAGCGTTGGCACTTCTGCATGATGTGTGTATTCACGTGATATGTGGGAGATGCAGGCACTAGGGGGAGAAATGAGCAGAGAAAATGGATGGACAGCATTGGACTCCAGTGAGGAGGTGAGTAAAGTACAGCTTCCAGCTGTGCCAATACTTTGCATCATGGTTAGAGCTTCAGGGAGTTCAGGAGGGAAACCTGTAATGGGAATAAAGGTGGCACAGGGCGTACGAGAGAGAACGGCGCCGGAGACTTGGGCGCAGGACACAGCCAGTATATGGCTGATCCTGCTGCCGCACAATTCCGGGCCGTGTTAATTACTATTCCCCCTCCAGGCCGCTGCGGATAGTGGGGGAATGAAATAATTCGGCTTCAAGCAATTGCTGGAAGCCGAATTATTGTTTTAAAAGCAACTTCAGCTCCGTTTTCTGACGGCGCTGAAGTTACTCCCTGTGTGCGCTAGAGCCGTAATTCCTATTACGGTCTATGGTGGCGCCGGCTGCGCCCAAGTCTCCTGCGCTGCTGCGCCCAAGTCTCCAGAGCTGGATTTATCGTGTTCGGGCACAGGGGCTAATGGTGACAATGGTAGCACAAGGGGACAAAATGTTTGGCACATGGGGACATAATGGTGGCACAGAGGGACATAATGGTGGCACATGGGGGCATAATGATGGCACAAGGGGACACAATGCTGGCACAGGGGGACTGATGGTGGCACAGAGAAACTAGTGGAGGCAATGGGGGAATAAAGGAAGTATGGGGTAGTAAAGCTGGCACAGGGTCTAATGATGGCACAGCAGGACTAACGGTGGCACAGGAGGAATAAGGTGACACAGAGGGGGGCAGAATGAGGCAAAGGAGACAGAGGTGGACCTACAGTCCCAATCTTATTTGTTAACCGAGGACTACCTGAATCACACATTGAAAAACAAGCTCTGCAAAATCCATATATAGCCTTTAAAGAAAACCTGTAACATCAAAAAGTTCTCCTGGGGGTACTCACCTCGGGAGGGGGAAGCCTCAGGGTGCCTGCTGACCAGATAAAGGTAGGAGTTTGCTTGAATTTGCTTGAACTGATAGTGAGTGTTGCAGTTAGCATTCAGTTTAGAGGTGATGGGGGTGAAGTCCCTGGAAGTGAGAGGTCCAGGGCTCGCCCGTATTTCCCTCTAGGTTTCGCATGGTGGTTTAGGGGCCCCCGCCAGTGAGAGAGACTGGGGCCCCTGACTGTCCTGTGAACCAGCATTTGTGATTTTAAATTTCTTTATTGCAGCTTCCAGGATGCGGTTGACAGGTGAGTGGTTAGGGAGGGGACTGTGTGGGAGATGCCTACATGTGGCGGTCCCTGTAAAAGATGTAATCAACGATTATGTCCAACCGAAGCCTCCCACCTGAATGCTAATTTATGCAATTCCTGCTAGATTTGGTATGGCAGGCAAAGGGTGTATGACCGTACACCTGATTGGCTGACTGGCGCCTGCTAACCAGATAAAGGTAGGAATTTGCTTGAACTGGTAGTGAGCAATTGTGTGTGTTGCAGTTAGCATTCAGTTTAGAGGTGATGAGGGTGTAGTCCCTGGAAGTGAGAGGTCCAGGGCTCGCCCGCATTTCCCTCTAGGTATCACATGGTGGTTTAGGGGCCCCACGCCAGTGAGAGAGACTTGGGCCCCTGACTGTCATGCGAACCAGCGTTTGGGATTTTAAATCATAAATGGAATCAGGTTAAGATTGAACCTACAGTCCCAATCTTATTCGTTGACCGAGGACTACCTGAACACACATTGAAAAACAAGCTCTGCAACATCCATATACAGCAGGGGTAGGGAACCTATGGCTCAGGAGCCAGATGTGGCTCTTTTGATGGCTACATCTGGCTCACCTACAGATCAGTAGGGGTTGATTCGCTAAGCTACACTGCTACAGCAGAGCAAATAAAATTTAGTTTGCGCTGCCACACAATTAGTGTGGCAGTGCAAATAAAATTTTCAAAGTAGGCACGCTACTGCTGTAGCATGCACTACCAACTTACTCACACTCCAAACGAACGGCTGCTCCAATTGTCCCACTCTGGACCCTGTCAGGTCCAGTGACTTTGTAGGACGAGATGCCTGCACTTTTATTGGCCTAATATGCTGCCTGTCAATTGAAAGGCAGCCTATTGGGCCAAAGTGCAGGGATCTTGTCGTACAAAGTGAATCAACCCCCAAGTCTGCTAGCCAATTGTACAAGCTGTTAGTCAGTATTTCTCTGGGAAATTGCTGATGTTGCTGAAACCCAAGAGAAGCTGAAGACGTGTCTGACACTTCCACTGCCCAGTAGATCAACTGTATACACATCACCATGGCAACAGGAACGTGAGCCCTCTGCTGAGCATGCGCACTGTCCCAGTTTGAAACAAATTGTATGACTCTCATAGAATTACATTTTAAAATATGTGGAGTTTATGGCTCTCTCAGCCAAAAAGGTTCCTGACCCCTGATATACAGCCTTAACCAGTTCGCATTCAGTCGTTTTTCGCTTCATGCATCCGAACAATGTTCACCTCCCATTCATTAGCCTATAACTTTATTACTACTTATCACAATGAACTGATCTATATCTTGTTTTTTCCGCCACCAATTAGGCTTTCTTTGGGGGGTACATTTTACTAAGAGCCACTTTACTGTAAATGCATTTTAAAAGGAAGAATAAGAAGAAAACGGAAACAAATCATTATTTCTCACTTTTCGGCAATTATAGTTTTAAAATAATACATGCCTCCATAATTAAAACCCACGTATTGTTATTGCCCATTTGTCCCGTTTATTACACCATTTAAATTATGTCCCTATCACAATGTATGGCGACAATATTTTATTTGGAAATAAAGGTGCATTTTTTCCGTTTTGCATTCATCACTATTTACAAGCTTATAATAAAAAAAAAAAAAAAAGAAATATTTCATCTTTACATAGATATTTAAAAAGTTTAGACCCTTAGGTAAATATTTGTGTTTTTTTTTTTTTTTAATTGTAATGTTTTTTTTTTTTTTTTTTTAATTAAACATTTTATGTGGGTATTTTTGGGAGGGTGGGATTGAAATTGTATTTTTTTTGTAAATATATGTGTATTTTTATTTTTATTTAACATTTAGATGTAGTTTACTTTTTGGCCACAAGATGGCAGCCATGAGTTGTTTACAGTGACGTCACTCTAAGCGTACCATGTACGCTTAGAGCGACATAGGAAGCAGAAAAAGCGTAGCTTCCGAGAGAAGCTGTCGCTTTTTCTGCGGGGGAGAGGGATCAGTGATCGGGCACCGTTGCCCGATTCACTGATTCACTGGCTAACAAACCGCCGGCCGGGAGCGCGCGTGCATGCGCGCAGGAGCGCACATGGCTTCCTGGACGTGAGTTTCACGTCCAGGAATGTCAAATAGTTAAAGAAAACCTGTAACATCAAAAAGTTCCCCTGGGGGGTACTCACCTCAGGGTCCCAATGAGTCTTTCCACACCGTCCACCATCCCTTGGGGGTCTCGCTGCAGCCCTCCGAACATCTGCAATGTAAATATTTACCTTCCCAACTCCTGCGCAGGCGCAGGGGCGGCTCTCGGCACCGAAATAGGCGGAAATACCCAATCGCCGTCAGGTCTGCTCTACTGTACAGGCACAAGTCTCCGGTGCCTGCGCAGTAAGGGCGGAACCGACTGAGATCGGGTATTTCCGTCTACTTCGGAGCCGAAAACCTCAACAGCGCCCACGCTGGAGCCTAAAAAGGTAAATATTGAACAAGCTGACGCATTTGTCCGGCCAGAGGGCTGCAGCGAGACCCCCGTGGGACAGAGGATGGCGTGGAAAGCCTCATTGGGGCCCTGAGGCTTCCCCCTCCCGAGGTGGGTACCCCCCAGGGGAACTTTTTGATGTTACAGTGTCTCTTTAAAGGGATACTGTAGGGGGGTCGGGGGAAAATGAGTTGAACTTTCCCGGGGCTTCTAATGGTCCCTCGCATACATCCTGTGCCCACGCAGGCAAATACCGATGCTCCGGCCCCGCCTCCGGGTCACTTCTGGAATTTCAGACTTTAAAGAGAATCTGTATTGTTAAAATCGCACAAAAGTAAACATACCAGTGCGTTAGGGGACATCTCCTATTACCCTCTGTCACAATTTCGCCGCTCCCCGCCACATTAAAAGTGGTTAAAAACAGTTTTAAAAAGTGTGTTTATAAACAAACAAAATGGCCACCAAAACAGGAAGTAGGTTGATGTACAGTATGTCCACACATAGAAAATACATCCATACACAAGCAGGCTGTATACACCCTTCCTTTTGAATCTCAAGAGATCATTTGTGTGTTTCTTTCCCCCTGCATCTCTCATGCACTGAAGTTTCAAGCTGCTCTTTTCTTCTTGCAAACAGCTTTGCCCTTGTCTGAATTTCCTCAGTATGTGAAAGCCCAGCCAGCTCAGAGGATGATTTATCCAGCTTGTAAAAGATAAGAGAGAAGAGAGAAGCTGCCCTAATCTACATAATAAACAGGCAGTGTGCATAGTGGGGTCTGGAAGAGGGAGTTCATAGCAGAACCACAACACTGAAGAACTTGGCAACCTTCCAGACACAGGCCGACAAGTCTGACAGGGGAAAGATACATTGATTTATTACAGAGACTGTGATAGCAGAAAGTGCTGCAGTAAGCTAAAACACATTAGAATAGCTTTTGGAACTTGTAGGATGATAAAAAACAGGATGCAATTTTTGTTACGGTCTTACGGAGTCTCTTTAAAGCAAGTCTGAAGTGAACAAAAAAAAAAAGATACTCACATATGGACAGGGAAGGCTCAGGGTCCTATAGAGCCTTCCCATTACTCTAATGGTCCCCTTTTTCCAGAGCTGTCTCCTGCCAAGGCTAAGTTTTGGTATTGACAACTTGCAAGTCAATGGCCACTGTGCCTGCGCGGCCCTAGCCGCTCACATCCTTGTTCACGCTCCCATCGCCAGGAGCATCCTGCGCATGCACTATCTGAAAACTTTTTATTTGGACTAGTATTTTTTAACATTCATTTAGTAATCTCTCTTCAACACATTCTGTTCTTATGAGCCCATTGTTTACAAATTTAGAACAGAAGGGGTCTTTTTGGTTATTCATTTTGGACTGAAGGTTTTTTTAACTTATTGACTGAGATATTTGATCGTTGAATAGATTCTATTTGTTCTTACAGTCTCATGAAAAGCAATGGATATTATTAACTACTTCCCGACCGCCTAACGCACAGGGGCGGCAGGGAAGTGGAGCCAGCAAGGACCAGCTCACCCACAGAGGCGGCGGTCCTTGTAAGGGCATGGGCGGAGCGATCGCGTCATCTGTGACGCGATCCTCCGCCGGCGCCTGTCTCCGCTCACCCGCCGCAACATCCCGCCGGCCATACGGAAGCGCCGGCGGGATGTTAACCCCGCGATCGCCGCATACAAAGTGTATAATACACTTTGTAATGTTTACAAAGTGTATTATACAGGCTGCCTCCTGCCCTGGTGGTCCCAATGTCTGAGGGACCACCAGGGCAGGCTGCAGCCACCCTATGTCGCACCCAAGCACACTGATTTCTCCCCCCCCCTGCCCCAGATCGCTCACAGCACCCCTCAGACCCCCCCCCTGCCCACCCCCCAGACCCCTGTTTGCACTCAATCACCCCCCTAATCACCCATCAATCACTCCCTGTCACTATCTGTCAACGCTATTTTTTTTTATCCCCCCCTGCCCCCTGCCCCCTCCTGATCATCCCCCCCACCCCTCAGATTCTCCCCAGACCCCCCCCCCCCCCCCCTGTGTACTGTATGCATCTATCCCCCTGATCACCTGTCAATCACCTGTCAATCACCTGTCAACCACCCATCAATCACCCCCTGTCACTGCCACCCAGCAATCAGCCCCTAACCTGCCCCTTGCGGGCAATCTGATCACCCACCCACACCAATAGATCGCCCGCAGATCCGACGTCAGATCACCTCCCAAGTGCAGTGTTTACATCTGTTATCTACCCTAAACACCCACTAATTACCCATCAATCACCCCCTATCACCACCTGTCACTGTTACCTATCAGATCAGACCCTAATCTGCCCCTTGCGGGCACCCAATCACCCACCTACACACTCAGATTGCCCTCAGACCCCCCTTTATCAATTCGCCAGTGCATTAGTTACATCTGTTCTTCCCTGTAATAACCCACTGATCACCTGTCAATCACCTGTCAATCACCCATCAATCATCCCCTGGCACTGCCACCCATCAATCACCCCCTGTCACTGCCACTCATCAATCAGCCCCTAACCTGCCCCTTGCGGGCAATCTGATCACCCACCCACACCAATAGTTCGCCCGCAGATCCGACGTCAGATCACCTCCCAAGTGCAGTGTTTATATCTGTTCTCTACACTAAACACCCACTAATTACCCATCAATCACCCCCTGTCACTGCTACCTATCAGATTAGACCCCTATCTGCCCCTAGGGCACTCAATCACCCGCCCACACCCTCAGAATGCCCTCAGGCCCCAGCCCTGATCACCTCGCCAGTGCATTGCTTGCATTTATTCCCCCCTCTAATCACACCTTGAGACACCCATCAATCACCTCCTGTCACCCCCTAGCACACCTACCCATCAGATTAGGCCCTAATTTGCCCCGTGTGGGCTCCTGATCACTCGGCCAAACCCTCAGATCCCCCTCAGACCCCCTTACGATCACCTCCCCAGTGCATTGATTGCATCTATTTTCCCCTCTAACCACCCCCTGAGGCACCGATCAATCACCTCCTATCACCCCCCTAGCACTCCTTAGTGTTGGGCGAACAGTGTTCGCCACTGTTCGGGTTCTGCAGAACATCACCCTGTTCGGGTGATGTTCGAGTTCGACCGAACACCTGATGGTGTTCGGCCAACCTGTTCGGCCATATGGCCGAACTAAGAGCGTGTGGCCGAACATTCGGCTAGCGCTGTGATTGGCCGAACGGGTCACGTGGTTCGGACCCGAACGCGCTCTGATTGGCCGAACGGGTCACGTGGTTCAGGTAAATAAATACCTGATCCATGTCATTTCTCCGCCATTTGTCTGTGGGTTTAGCTTTGGGTAGGCAGGCAGGGTAATTCTCTCTCCAGCCAGGCTAGCCAGGGTCCCCCCAGTCATTGTGTCGCTGCTGGGAACAGTAGTACACCGCTCACCCACACTATATAGCATTGTGTTTACTGCCACTCTGTGTACACCACTCACCCACCACTGTATAGCATTGTGTTTACTGCCACTCTGTGTCTCTGCTGGGAACAGTAGTACACCGCTCACCCGCCACTGTATAGCATTGTGCTCTGTGTCGCTGCTGGGAATAATAGTACACCGCTCACCCACCACTGTATAGCATTGTGCTCTGTGTCGCTGCTGGGAACAGTAGTACACCACTCACCCACCACTGTATAGCATTGTGCTCTGTGTCGCTGCTGGGAATAGTAGTACACCGCTCACCCACCACTGTATAGCATTGTGCTCTGTGTCGCTGCTGGGAATAGTAGTACACTGCTCTCCCACCACTGTATAGCATTGTGCTCTGTGTCGCTGCTGGGAACAGTAGTACACCGCTCACCCACCACTGTATAGCATTGTGCTCTGTGTCGCTGCTGGGAATAGTAGTACACCGCTCACCCACCACTGTATAGCATTGTGCTCTGTGTCGCTGCTGGGAACAGTAGTACACCGCTCACCCACCACTGTATAGCATTGTGCTCTGTGTCGCTGCTGGGAATAGTAGTACACCGCTCACCCACCACTGTATAGCATTGTGCTCTGTGTCGCTGCTGGGAATAGTAGTACACCGCTCACCCACCACTGTATAGCATTGTGCTCTGTGTCGCTGCTGGGAACAGTAGTACACCGCTCACCCACCACTGTATAGCATTGTGCTCTGTGTCGCTGCTGGGAATAGTAGTACACCGCTCACCCACCACTATATAGCATTTCTGTACTGCCACTGTACTGCTGCCAGTCAGCGTGTACTTTAAGGATAAGTGAAATGAAGAAGAAATCCTGTGAAAGAGGGAGGGGCAAGGGAAGAGGTGTTTCCCCTGACGGTTCACGTACAGGCCACAGTGGAGCACCGAAGAAAACCCACTCAATATCCCCCATGTTGTCCAGGAAATCAACCCTCACAAATCCAAAAGAACAGGACCAGATAATTAATTGGATGACCTCTCAAGCGTCCAGCAGTGGGTTAAGCAGCACCAGCACATCACGCACGAGGTCCGAGTCCTCAGCCAGTTACAAGGAGCCAGTGGGCACAAAGCTGACACAACCGGCAGCGACACCACGCACACAACTGCCAAATAACCAGTCCAAAGAATTTCCTCAGGACACAATGGGGTATAATTTTCTGACACCCATGCAGCAGCCCACAGAACAGCAAGCGTGCAGATCCACCTCCAACACCGATCGCCTGGAGAAGATGGTCAAGGACTGTCACAAGAGCCCTCAGTGGCTGACCGCACTTAGCCTTCTAAACGGTGCCAGCGCACAGATCGTGCGAACTCTGGTCGCAGTCAATGCGCAGGAACCGTTAAGAATTAGCCGCAGACAACTCAGAAGGGAGCCTGTGAGACACGGGTAATTACAACGTCACCTACTGGTTCAGAGTAAACTGCCACCACCGCGGTTACTATGGGACCGTGGGGCCCACTAACTGACTGACTAATCCTGCGAATAAAACGGTTAAACACACGATATTCTGTCTAGCCAACAACAAACAAACAGTAGCGTATCTTCAGAGACCCGGGATCATTTCTGTGTGTGCTGATAAGCAGGGTAGCGAAACAGTGAATGACTTGGGGAAAGTCGTTTATTCACGCAATATAAATAATTAATATATACAGACAATTATGAAAATCAACAATTATTAAAACAGTAATAGCCAGTATGAAAAATAAAAGAAGGGAGAAAAATACTTAGTTCCTGGAAAGATGTCCTTATTGTGGGAAGAATCATAAAGTCCTTGGTTTCAAAGTCCAGAGTTCAGAGTTCAGACCAGGTGGATACCAGCATATCCTCAAGCTGGCATCTGATGAGTGCAAGATGGTTCAGTGTGGAGGACACTGAGTTTGGGTCCTCAGCCATTCTTATGCCCCTGCTTCAGTAGGAGGGAGTGAGGGCGGGGAGCCATACACCCCCTTCAAAGATGAGATGAGCCCTCCCCTTATCCTGGGGCTAGAAATCATATCTACCCATATATGGGCTCTAACTCACAGAACCGTACAGGTCAGGGCAGATTTATTAACATTTTCAGGTCTGTCTCGATTTACCCAGCGCCCTGATACCAGACATGAGGGGTGGGACCCCTGTGGTATCATCAGGGCACTTTGAAACTGCCTAGCTGGCAGTCCTTACCTCCGAAGGTTCTGAAACTTCCTCAGAACCAGCACCGGGGCTCATGCTACACTTGCCCCATGTTTGGTGAAGCGGCCATCTCAGGAACCCCAGAAATATGACAGATCTGGGAAGTTATGGATTTGCTATGAGACTCAGGTTATTCCCAGGCAAAGGCTCTTTGAAGTTTGGAGCAGCCAGCGAGGTGTCGCCTCCCCTGCTGGGAATGAGCCAGTGGGTCTGGCTTTTAGCCCAACTAGATTGCTTCTGCCATGGTGCTTGTCACCTTATACCTGATGGATGGGCCATCAGCACAGCTTGAAGCCAGGGACTCTCTGGGGCAGATTAGGCTCAGGCTCATTAGCATATCAAAAGAGCCATCCAGCCCTTTAGGATGGTGCTCTCTTTGCTAAGAAAAGGACTTCAGCTGTCCCTACACACTCAACCCAGATTGTATCGTTTTGAAGCGCAATCGATGCAGGGATCGAGTGCGATCATTCTTTTCTTCACGGGCAGTTCCAGGACGCGCCTGCGTCCCCGCAATCGTCCGTGACAGCCCTCCCCCTTGTCCGTGGCTTAGCCACTCATCCGCAAGATGTGTGGCGGCGCCGCTAACCTGGCTGACGGGCCTCGAGTTGCCGGTACGGCGGGAAAACCTATTGGAGCCTGTGGCTCGGTTCCCCTGGACCGGTCGCGGTCTGCTACCCTCAGGGTTGACCCAACATGGACCATTCTGGACAGGGCGTTTGCGCCACTGCAGTCGGACGTGGTGTCTGCCGGGACTGCTGACAACGGGCAGTGGGTTGGTTAGGTCAACAGCCAGCCCACGCCGGGTTCCCCTGCTGAGTGGCTGTGGACCTAAGGGAACCCCGCGGGAATCCCTGGACCTTCCCAGCTCCTGACAGACGGCACATGCCCTGCAGTAGTTGGCTACATCCCTGTTCATCCGGGGCCAGTAAAACTGTTTCCGAATACCGGCGAGTGTCTTGCGGACACCCGAGTGCCCTGTCAGAGGATTACCATGTGCGGATTTCAGCACATGTCCCCTGAACGCACTCAGTACCACAAGCCACTTGGTATCCGCGTGGGATCTACCTGTAGGGGGCTGTACAGACTCACTGTACAGTCTCCCACCTTCCCAGTACACCTTGAAAGCGGCCCCGTCTGCGAGGGGCTCAGCGGCTTGCTGCCTGAGCATCTCCAGGCTCGGGTCACTTTGTAGTGCGGCTGAGAATATGGCGCTGTCAGTTTCAGCCAACTGGCTCATGTCACACGAGGCCAGCGGCTGAAAGGTCTCATCCCTGCGGTCAGAGGAGGGGGAGGAGGCCGGAACCCCCTCCACCTGTTCTGAGCTCGGGTTCTGAGCAGTGCAGCTGCGCGGTACTGCTAGCACAGGTACACTGTCAGAATGGCACAGACGGGCATTACTCAAATCATCATTGCATGCAGTAATGACATTGACAGGTATAGACATTTTTTCATTACAGACAGGTTGTACAAGAAACTCAGGTACAGTTACAGCATCATCACAACAGACAGTCTGTACCTCAAACTCAGGTGCCTTTGAAGCAGGCACTATTGAACCTGGTACCCTTGAACTGGGCACATTCAACCCAACTCCCCCTGGTGCTCCCCCAAGTGTATAAAGTACCTGGTGGTGGGTGGAGAGTCCGTCTCCTTCCGTGAGCGACAAGGCGGTCGTGGCAGGTTCATAGTAGGACACAAGCTTGCCCAAATCAGTCCCCAGCAACACAGGGACTGGGAGATCCTTCATAACCCCAACAACCCTTTCTTGGATTCCTAATCCCCAATCAAGCTTCACTGTCGCGTGGGCTATGTGAAAAAGGGTGCCCTCTACTCCAGTAAGGGCAAGGGATCGGCTGGAGCTGATGCTCTCCTTTGGCACAAGGTGTGAGTGAACTAACGTGATGTCAGCTCCGGTGTCTCGAAATCCGGTGACAACTTTGCCGTTCACTCTAACAAGTTGCTGCTGGTCGGTTCGGTCGCGGATTTCCTTTCCGCGGGCAAACAGGACAAAATCTGATGATCCCGGCTGTGGTTCGCTGGCGGGTTGCCTCTGCTGTGGGTGAGGTACAGGTGATGCAGATGATCCAGGTGCTGGTGGTGTCTGTCTCCGCTCCGGACAGTCGAATTTCATGTGTCCGGGCTGGCGGCAGTAGTGACAGGTGACCTCTCCAGGCGCTGCAGGCCTGGGTGCAGCAGCTGCGCTGGGTGGCCTCTGTGGCGGACGGCTCACAGGGGCAGGAGAGTCTGCCAGAGTATTGGGCTGACCTCCTCTCCAGCTGGATGGGGCAGTTCTGCGGGTATCAGCCACCCGGGTAGTTGCAAAAGTCTCAGCAAGGTCTGCAGCGACAGTTGCTGAAGCCGGCTTGCGTTCTAGCACAAATTGGCGTACATCAGCAGGGCAAATGTTCAGAAATTGTTCCAGGACTATCAAGTCCTCCAGGACATCATAAGACCCTTTGGTGAGGCCTAGTGTCCACTGGCGGAGTGTGGTGAGCAAGCTGCTGACCACATCTCGGTACGAATCAGAAGACTTTTTCTGCCAGGCCCTGAACTTTTTCCGATAGGCTTCTGGCGTCAGCTGGTACTTAGTAATGATAGCGTCTTTTATAGCAGCATAATCATTATCCTTCTCCGCAGGCAATTCTGCGAAGGCATCAAGCGCTTTGTAGCGCAGCAAAGGTGTCAGATGTCTGGCCCACTGGTCTTGGGACAGACGATACTGACGGCATGCTTTTTCAAAAGACCGCAAAAACAAGTCAATGTCTGTGTCTTTTTCAATATTAGAAAATTTAAACTTTGCACTTACGGGTGGTGCAGCTCCTTCAGCAGGGAGGCTGGGCGGTGAACTCCGGCTGGCCTGTTGAACCTTTGCCATGTTGAGCTCATGCTGTCGTCTCTCCCGCGCCTCTGCAGATTGGCGCTCCCGTTCTCGCTCAGCGGCATCCCTCTCTGCGTGGCGTTCAGCAGCAGCAGCAGCAGCAGCAGCTTGCCGCTCCCGTTCCTCCCGCATTTGGCGCTCTGTCCGCGCTTCTGCAGATTGGCGCTCCTCACGCATGTACTGCAGGTACTTGTCCAGGTCAGTGTCCATCAGCTTTTGTAATGCCTGCTGCATTAGCGGATCAGTACAAACGGACAGTCCAGTACTGGCCGGTTCCAGGCGAGTACTTTCAGAAACTCTGGGATTGGGGTCCATACTGACAGTCTCTGGCGTAACTGTTGCAACAGGGCCCGCAGGATGCTCAACCTCTGTACGCCTAGGATCTTCAGCCTCTGGTTCCCCTTGCCTTGAGTCAGATGGGGCAGCGTCTACCTCAGCAGACACATCCAGCTCCCGCGGTTGCTGGGTATCCCATTGAAACAAGTCATTTACCATGTCCTGTTTGTTCCTGCGGAGGGTGTCAATGCCCCGCAGCTGACAAAGATTTTCCAGGTCGGATACGGCCATGAGCTTGTAGTTCCAGGACATTTCCATGCCAAATAAAATAAAACTTTTGGGGAGGGGTACTGGCTACACAGTCTCTCTGTATATATAAAAATATATATTGCCTTCCAGCTACACCAACGAATTAGTTCGTTTCTCGATAACGCTAGCGCTATCGCAGATACTTTCAGCACAACACAGGTCCCAACCGCTGCCTAACACTGTCACAAGAGCCCTCAGTGGCTGACCGCACTTAGCCTTCTAAACGGTGCCAGCGCACAGATCGTGCGAACTCTGGTCGCAGTCAATGCGCAGGAACCGTTAAGAATTAGCCGCAGACAACTCAGAAGGGAGCCTGTGAGACACGGGTAATTACAACGTCACCTACTGGTTCAGAGTAAACTGCCACCACCGCGGTTACTATGGGACCGTGGGGCCCACTAACTGACTGACTAATCCTGCGAATAAAACGGTTAAACACACGATATTCTGTCTAGCCAACAACAAACAAACAGTAGCGTATCTTCAGAGACCCGGGATCATTTCTGTGTGTGCTGATAAGCAGGGTAGCGAAACAGTGAATGACTTGGGGAAAGTCGTTTATTCACGCAATATAAATAATTAATATATACAGACAATTATGAAAATCAACAATTATTAAAACAGTAATAGCCAGTATGAAAAATAAAAGAAGGGAGAAAAATACTTAGTTCCTGGAAAGATGTCCTTATTGTGGGAAGAATCATAAAGTCCTTGGTTTCAAAGTCCAGAGTTCAGAGTTCAGACCAGGTGGATACCAGCATATCCTCAAGCTGGCATCTGATGAGTGCAAGATGGTTCAGTGTGGAGGACACTGAGTTTGGGTCCTCAGCCATTCTTATGCCCCTGCTTCAGTAGGAGGGAGTGAGGGCGGGGAGCCATACACCCCCTTCAAAGATGAGATGAGCCCTCCCCTTATCCTGGGGCTAGAAATCATATCTACCCATATATGGGCTCTAACTCACAGAACCGTACAGGTCAGGGCAGATTTATTAACATTTTCAGGTCTGTCTCGATTTACCCAGCGCCCTGATACCAGACATGAGGGGTGGGACCCCTGTGGTATCATCAGGGCACTTTGAAACTGCCTAGCTGGCAGTCCTTACCTCCGAAGGTTCTGAAACTTCCTCAGAACCAGCACCGGGGCTCATGCTACACTTGCCCCATGTTTGGTGAAGCGGCCATCTCAGGAACCCCAGAAATATGACAGATCTGGGAAGTTATGGATTTGCTATGAGACTCAGGTTATTCCCAGGCAAAGGCTCTTTGAAGTTTGGAGCAGCCAGCGAGGTGTCGCCTCCCCTGCTGGGAATGAGCCAGTGGGTCTGGCTTTTAGCCCAACTAGATTGCTTCTGCCATGGTGCTTGTCACCTTATACCTGATGGATGGGCCATCAGCACAGCTTGAAGCCAGGGACTCTCTGGGGCAGATTAGGCTCAGGCTCATTAGCATATCAAAAGAGCCATCCAGCCCTTTAGGATGGTGCTCTCTTTGCTAAGAAAAGGACTTCAGCTGTCCCTACACACTCAACCCAGATTGTATCGTTTTGAAGCGCAATCGATGCAGGGATCGAGTGCGATCGTTCTTTTCTTCACGGGCAGTTCCAGGACGCGCCTGCGTCCCCGCAATCGTCCGTGACAAGGACTACATGTCAGATGGCGTAGCTGTGTTGAACAATCCATCTGCACCCTTCAACTATTGGGTATCGAAGCTAGACACCTGGCATGAATTGGCAATGTACGCAATAGAGGTGCTGGCTTGCCCGGCAGCCAGCGTTATGTCGGAACTCTGTTTCAGTGCTGCTGGAGGCATCGTCACAGATCGGCGTATCCGCCTCTCCACAGAAAATGCAGACCGTCTGACTCAAATTAAAATGAATCAATCCTGGATTGGAAACGACTACGCAACACTCCCGGACCCCAACCAAGTAACATGAACAATGAACATCTGTGATGGGTTAGCGTTTCCGGTCCCTGTTTATTGAACCTCTCATCTGTATTACATTTATGACTGCATGACGACAAAATGCATTGCTATCCGCACGCGTCTTGTCCTCATGCAAGGCCTGGGTTGCGCCTGAAAGCATGGCCTTCTCCTCCTGCGCCTCCTCCTGTTCCATCACGTGTGCTGCTGCTGGGTTAGCATTGCCGGTCCCTTTTTACGGAACCTCTTATCTGTATTACATTTATGACTGCATGGCGACAAAATGCATTGCTATCCGCACGCTTCTTGTCCTCATGCAAAGCCTGGGTTGTTGTGTCTCAAAGCGTGGCCTTCTCCTCCTGCGCCGCCCTCCTCCTGTTCCATCACATGTGCTGCTGCTGGGTTAGCGTTACCGGTCCCTTTTCCTGGAACCTCTTATCTGTATTACATTTATGACTGCATGGCGACAAAAAGCATGTTACCTGTGCAAAGAAAAATGACATTTTCCGCATTTAAAAGACATGTTTTCCTTTGAAACTTTACAATCAATTTTCTCAAAAACTATAAGCTCTTTTTCAAATATTTTTTTTCCTCTTGTACCCACTCCCAAGGTGCACATACCCTGTAAATTTGGGGTATGTAGCATGTAAGGAGGCTTTACAAAGCACGAAAGTTCAGGTCCCCATTGACTTCCATTATGTTCGGAGTTCGGCTCGAACACCTGAACATCGCGGCCATGTTCGGCCTGTTCGGCCCGAACCCGAACATCTAGATGTTCGCCCAACTTTCCTATCCATCAGATCAGGCCCAATACAACCTGTCATCTAAAAGGCCACCCTGCATATGACCGGTTCCACAAAATTCGCCCCCTCATAGACCACCTGTCATCAAAATTTGCAGATGCTTATACCTCTGAACAGTCATTTTGAGACATTTGGTTTCCAGACTACTCACGGTTTTGGGCCCGTAAAATGCCAGGGCGGTATAGGAACCCCACAAACTGACCCCATTTTAGAAAAAAGACACCCCAATGTATTCTGTTAGCTGTATGACGAGTTCATAGAAGATTTTATTTTTTGTCAAAAGTTAGCAGAAATTGATTTTTGTTTTTTTTTTCACAAAGTGTCATTTTTCACTAACTTGTGACAAAAAAAAATCTTCTATGAACTCGCCATACACCTAACAGAATACCTTGGGGTGTCTTCTTTCTAAAATGGGGTCACTTGTGGGGTTCCTATACTGCCCTGGCATTTTAGGGGCCCTAAACCGTGAGGAGTAGTCTAGAAAACAAATGCCTCAAAATGACCTGTGATTAGGACGTTGGGCCCCTTAGCGCACCTAGGCTACAAAAAAGTGTCACACATGTGGTATCGCCGTCCTCAGGAGAAGTAGTATAATGTGTTTTGGGGTGTATTTTTACACATACCCATGCTGGGTGGGAGAAATCTCTCTGTAAATGGACAATTGTGTGTAAAAAAAATCAAACAATTGTCATTTACAGAGATATTTCTCCCATCCAGCATGGGTATGTGTAAAAATACACCCCAAAACACATTAAACTAGCTTCTCCTGAGTACGGCGGTACCACATATGTGGCACTTTTTTACACCCTAAGTACGCTAAGGGGCCCAAAGTCCAATGAGTACCTTTAGGATTTCACAGGTCATTTTGCGACATTTGGTTTCAAGACTACTCCTCACGGTTTAGGGCCCCTAAAATGCCAGGGCAGTATAGGAACCCCACAAATGACCCCATTCTAGAAAGAAGACACCCAAACGTATTCCGTTAGGAGTATGGTGAGTTCATAGAAGATTTTATTTTTTGTCACAAGTTAGCGGAAAATGACACTTTGTGAAAAAAACAATTAAAATCAATTTCCGCTAACTTGTGACAAAAAAATAAAAACTTCTATGAACTCACCATACTCCTAACGGAATACCTTGGGGTGTCTTCTTTCTAAAATGGGGTCATTAGTGGGGTTCCTATACTGCCCTGGCATTTTAGGGGCCCTAAACCGCGAGGAGTAGTCTTGAAACAAAAATGACCTGTGAAATCCTAAAGGTACTCATTGGACTTTGGGCCCCTTAGTGCAGTTAGGGTGCAAAAAAGTGCAACACATGTGGTATTGCCGTACTCGGGAGAAGTAGTATAATGTGTTTTGGGGTGTATTTTTACACATACCCATGCTGGGTGGGAGAAATACCTCTGTAAATGACAATGTTTTGATTTTTTTACACACAATTGTCCATTTACAGAGTTATTTCTCCCACCCAGCATGGGTATGTGTAAAAATACACCCCAAAACACATTGTACTACTTCTCCCGAGTACGGCGATACCACATGTGTGGCACTTTTTTGCACCCTAACTGCGCTAAGGGGCCCAAAGTCCAATGAGTACCTTTAGGATTTCACAGGTCATTTTGAGAAATTTTGTTTCAAGACTACTCCTCACGGTTTAGGGCCCCTAAAATGCCAGGACAGTATAGGAACCCCACAAATAACTCCATTTTAGAAAGAAGACACCCCAAGGTATTCTGTTAGTAGTACGGTGAGTTCATAGAAGATTTTATTTTTTGTCACAAGTTAGCGGAAATTGATTTTTATTGGTTTTTTTCACAAAGTGTAATTTTCCGCTAACTTGTGACAAAAAATAAAATCTTCTATGAACTCACCGTACTACTAACGGAATACCTTGGGGTGTCTTCTTTCTAAAATGGGGTCATTTGTGGGGTTCCTATACTGTACTGGCATTTTAGGGGCCCTAAACCGTGAGGATTAGTCTTGAAACAAAATTTCTCAAAATGACCTGTGAAATCCTAAAGGTATTTATTGGACTTTGGGCCCCTTAGCGCAGTTAGGGTGCAAAAAAGTGCCACACATGTGGTATCGCCGTACTCAGGAGAAGTAGTATAATGTGTTTTGGGGTGTATTTTTACACATACCCATGCTGAGTGGGAGAAAGAAAACGGACAATTGTGTGTAAAAAAAATTAAAAAATTGTCATTTACAGAGATATTTCTCCCACCCAGCATGGGTATGTGTAAAAATACACCTCAAAACACATTAAACTATTTCTCCTGAGTACGGCAATACCACATGTGTGGCACTTTTTTGCAGCCTAACTGCGCTAAGGGGCCCAAAGTCCAATGAGCACCTTTAGGCTTTACAGGGGTGCTTACAAATTAGCACCCCCCAAAATGCGAGGACAGTAAACACACCCCACAAATGACCCCATTTTGGAAAGTAGACACTTCAAGGTATTCAGAGAGGGGCATGGTGAGTCCGTGGCAGATTTCATTTTTTTTTTGTCGCAAGTTAGAAGAAATGGAAATTTTTTTTGTCACAAAGTGTCATTTTCCGCTTACTTGTGACAAAAATTAATATCTTCTATGAACTCACTATGCCTCTCAGTGAATACTTTGGGATGTCTTCTTTCCAAAATGGGGTCATTTGGGGGGTATTTATACTGTCCTGGAATTCTAGCCCCTCATGAAACATGCCAGGTGGTCAGAAAAGTCATAGATGCTTGAAAATGGGAAAATTCACTTTTTGCACCATAGTTTGTAAACGCTATAACTTTTACCCAAACCAATAAATATACACTGAATGTTTTTTTTTTAATCAAAAACATGTTTGTCCACATTTTTCACGCTGCATGTATACAGAAATTTTACTTTATTTAAAAAATGTCAGCACAGAAAGTTAAAAAAAATCATTTTTTTTTTCAAAATTCATGTCTTTTTTGATGAATATAATAAAAAGTAAAAATCGCAGGAGCAATCAAATAGCACCAAAAGAAAGCTTTATTAATGACAAGAAAAGGAGCCAAAATTCATTTAGGTGGTAGGTTGTATGAGCGAGCAATAAACCGTGAAAGCTGCAGTGGTCTGAATGGAAAAAAAGTGGCTGGTCCTTAACCCCCTTGGCGGTATGAAAAATACCGCCAGGGGGCAGCGCAGCAGTTTTTTTTTTTATTTATTTTTTTTAAATCATGTAGCGAGCCCAGGGCTCGCTACACGATAGCCGCTGCTCAGCGGCATCCCCCCAGCCCCGCCGATCGCCTCCGGCCATGGCCATGGCGACGGGGCGGGATGACGTCACCGACGTCAGTGACGTCGGGACGTCATTGGGAGACCCGATCCACCCCTTGGCGCTGCCTGGCACTGATTGGCCAGGCAGCGCAGGGGTCTGGGGGGGGGGGGCGCGTGCCGCACCGGATAGCGGCGATCGGGCGTGCGGCAGCGGCGATCGGGGTGCTGGCGCAGCTAGCAAAGTGCTAGCTGCGTCCAGCAAAAAAAAAAAATTATGAAAATCGGCCCAGCAGGGCCTGAGCGGCACCCTCCGGCGGCTTACCCCGTGTCACACACGGGGTTACCACTAAGGAGGTTAAGGGGGGTAAAGCCCACGGTCCTCAAGTGGTTAAGATCACCAGACATCCAGGAATTCAATGTTGTAAACAGTACCAAGATAATTGATAAATAAAACTAATACAGAAAATGATTCTCAATTTCTCATTATACATTTTACCTAGTTCACCTTGAGGCATTCTATAAAATGCCTAGCCAAAGCTAATTTTATTATTATTGATTTATAAAGCGCCAATATATTCCGTGGCACTGTACAAATAAGAAACAATCATGGTGTACATAATAATAGAGACAGTGGTATATACCAATATAGAAAATACAGAACTGGTACAAAATACAGAATCGGGTAATTACAGTGACAAAGGTAACGTGAATAAAATGTGTTACAAATACAAGACACAAAAGGATGAGAGAGCCCTGCGAGCTTACAATCTAAAGGGTTGCTAGAAAAGTAAAGCTAGAAATAGAAAGCATTTTCTACTTTGCCTGAAATGATTTAGGGATTTTATAGAATGTCTGGATTTTGTACTTTGACTGTAACATGTATATATCATTTTCCAGCTAAGAACCCTTTCATTAGCTATTAAACATGTATACAGTACTGTATGTAGGATATTTTAATGGCTGATTAAAATGTGTGGTGCTTTCTTGTTGCTGTATAACCGCTGTTGAAAAGCAAATAAAAAAGCTGAAATTTATCACAGAAGGGTTGAGTCCAGATTGGATTGTATGTGTATAAAATGTGTGAGTGCCTATATTTGAAATAGTACCACTAGATGGCTCCAACGCTCTTCTATTTAAAATGTTCTTACGTTAGCCGCCTAAAGTTTGGAGTTTGATTTCATGTAATATATATGTAGTAATTCTGAAAAAATAACTTACTCAGTTCTTCTTCAGTTCTTTTAGTTTATTTATTTATTTATTTAATTCTACTGCATCATGATAAATATTTGTCCTTAAAGAAAGTGCATTGCTGTTTGTGTCATATTATTAGTTTTAACCCTACATTTTTTTACTTTTTTTTTAGCAATACACTTGTTTTTAGCTTTACTTGTGTCATTCAAACATTCTATATTTTAAGTCAAAATCTAATGGTATAATAATAATTATTATTATTATGTATTTATAAAGTTCTAAAATATTATGCAGTGCACAAAAGATAGGGGAGACATTACAACAATACACAGGTACATTACAACATTAAATGGTACACAAAATATTGACACAATAAAATGGGGTGGTCCATATGGTGGGGAGCAAAGCACATGGAGAGAAGGGCCCTGCTAAATAGGCTTACAATCTTAGGGGTAGAGGAGAGGGGCACATGGGGGGGGGGGGTGTAAGACCAAGGTAGAAGGAAGGAGTTGTATAGATGGTGGTTAAGCAATGGTGAACAGATGGGCCTGTAAGGCCTGCTTGAATGAGTTGAAGGTGGGGGCGAGTCTGATGGGAAGAGGGAGGGTATTCCATAGAGTAGGGGTGCTCTGCAAAAGTTCTGAAGCCTTGCAAATGAGCAAGTGATGTGAGATGTGGACATCTGTAGAGTGTTGGAGAAGTAGAAAGAGTGGGGAGGGGAAGGGGAGGTATGGTAAAAGGCTTCATGTGCCAGGAAGAGCAGTTTAAATGTAATTATGAGATGGACAGGGAGCCAGTGCAGGGACTTTTGAAGTGGGGCAGCTAAATATACTCTAAACTTTATTTTTGAGCTATAAACACACTTTTTTCTCCCCAAAGTGGGTAGAAAAGGTCACTGCTTCTTACAGTCCAAATACAGGGAGTCCCTGACTTGAGAACAAATTAGTTTTTTTGCATAGCTCAAATTTAGAGTTAATAAGTGACTGAGCCCACGAATGCAGTTGTGTCTACTTCTGTCAGCTTTTCAGCTTCTGCAACATTGTTGTGTTGTGGAAAAGCAGACACAACTGTGTTAGTGGGCACCGGCCCTCATTCACATATATTTGGCAATATTTGATATTCTGCTAGTTGCTAGAAACCTTCATAGTTCTTCTACAGGACCCACAACTTGATCAATTTAGAGCCTCTTTTTCTGTTGTTTGTAGTCTGCCCCTTTTCATTTTGATTGATTTGTTAGCTTGCTTGAAGAGAGGCTGAAATAAGTGTCTGCTCTCTTTAAGCTCTTCTGCTCAACTGCTGTAATGATTTTGGCTTCCTCTATATTCATAGACTCAGCTTAGCTTTAATCACCTTCTCTTGAAGTACACTGGTGAGACTACAATCAATGAAAGGTGCCCGACTGCTAAAGAAAGAAAAAGATGCTTCAATTAATTGGTGGATCAAGACTGGGGTCCTACAAAGGAAACCCCTGATAACTTCCAGCAGCTTACAGAAGGTAAATAGTACCACACCTATTTATATTATTTAACATCTTTACTCTAAGGGCTAGTAACCACCACAAGCACTTTTCTAAGTGTGCCAGTGATTTTAAAAGCACTTGCTAATGTAATTTTATATGTGTGTGTTCTCACTTAAAGAGACTCTGGAGTCTCTTGTTTTCCCTGCTTTCCTCATATAATCCTGCTCAGCATGTATGCCCAAGTGAAATCGCCACATCCCTGCGGCAGATGACTGATTTATGGCAGTGGATTAGCCCCGCAAAGCTCCCGGGCTCGCAGGGCTTTACTTCCTCAAAGAGGCAGAGCTTTACACTGTAGCTCTGCCTCCTCCACAGTAAATCTCTGCGGATCGACGCCTCTCCCCACCCCTCTCAGTCTTCTTTTACTGAGATCCACAGAGATTGATTGTGGAGAGGCAGAGCTACAGCTCAAAGCTCTGCCTCTCCAGGGCAGCAGGATCTGCAACCTGCAAAGTCGTGGAACTTTGCAGGTCGCTTTCTCTCTATTAAATCATTCATCTGCCGCGGGGATGTGGCGATTTCACTTGGGCATTAATGCTTAACAGGATTATGTGACAAAAGCAGGAAAAAAGAGAGACTTCAGAGTCTCTTTAAGCAATGTGATTTTTTTTTTAATATCACATAGCATTAAATTAGCAAGCACTTTTCAAATCACTGGTGTTTAGAAAAGTGCTTATAGTGTGAACCGCCCTAAGCAAATAAATAATTGAATACAACCATTAACCCTTTACATACAGTACATTTTGGAAAAATGCAGTGTAACAATTATTTTCTTTATTGTCTGTATGGTTCTTTGTTTTCAATGCACTTTAACTGCTTAATTCTAAAATGTAATATGCAGCCATTACTTTTGTGACCACTTGAATAGTGGCTGGCTTTATTGAGTTGAGGCATGCTGCTTAACCTGGGAAAAAGCCATGGTAAACTGGAAGGATAGAACTTGGTTGCGCTAAATAACTAAATAGCTAATAATATCTACACATCTCTAGGTTTCTGATTAGTCATCATTGTGACGAAATACATGGGGGGAAGACTGAGAGGAAAGCTCTGTGATTCCTAGAGAAGATCATTGGTTGTTATGGAGCAGATGGTGTACCCAGGACAACACCATGATTCTCTGCTTTTGGATGTGTACATACAAACAATTAGATCAGCTAGAATTGTTGTTTGGATCGCTAAGAAGTTCAGGTCAAAAAGCTTATTAATGTCTCTGGATAGTTTCACCCCAAGATAGGTAATAATATTTTTACTCCATTGCAAGGGGACCATATGTTTCAATTTCTCGACTATGTGTGTAGGAGTTGTAATATTTAGGACCTCCGATTTCGCCAAATTCATCTTAAAGTTAGAAAGTAATTCAAAGGATTTGAACTCCTCCAGAACTGCTTTTAGAGACACTTCGGGCTCTGTCAGGAATAGTAAAATATCATCTGCTAAGGCAGCAATCTTAAAACAGATTTTCCCAACTTTTATCCCGTGTATATTCTCATTGTTATTGACATGTCTGATAAAGGGTTCAATTGATAAGATGAATATAAGTGGCGAAAGAGGACATCCCTGGCGGGTTCCATTGCTTAAAGGGAAAGAAGTAGAGAGACATCCATTGACTCTTACTTGCGCCGAGGGACTAGAATAGAGTGCCAGAATTTTTTGTTTCATTGTAGACCCCACATTGATAAAATTGATCATTTCACCCATATAATCCCACGCTACTCTGTCGAAGGCCTTCTCCGCATCAATTGAAAGGAGAAGTCCCTCGACGTTTTGCTTCTGCATATACTCAATCAGGGTAATAGCCTTGGTCGTGTTGTCTCTATCCTCACAGCCAGGGACAAACCCAACCTGGTCTTTCCCTATGAGGAGTGGGATGATTTGCAACAATCTGTTGGATAAGACTTTGCTGTATAATTTTGTGTCAACATTTAAAAGTGAGATAGGTCTATAATGGGCACAGTTTGTATCGTCCTTCCCCTTCTTGGGGATTACAGTGATATGTGCTGACTGCATTTCTTTTGGTAGGGGGTTCATGTCTGTTATTTAATTCGCCATAGCCGTAAAGTGAGGAACTAGGATCGAGCTAAAAGCCTTATAGTAAGCTCCTGAGAACCTGTCAGGGCCTGGACTCTTATTTGGTTTGAGGGACTTTATAGCTGCGACCACCTCATCTTCCATAAAATCATCACCCCACTCCTCAATAACCTTGGTATCGATTTTAGGCATTCCAGATTTCTGTAAAAAGAATTTTATTTTGTTTAGTCTCATATCCTTCCCCATTTCTGAGTCTATCTGGGACTCTAAGGAGTAAAGTTCTGAATAAAATTCCTTGAACCTTTTCGCTATTTCCGGCGTTCTATGCAGCAGTTTGCCTTTAATATCTCTTATGGCTTTGATCTCACCTCCCATCTGTCTCTCTCGCAAGGCTCTAGCAAGATATTTCCCTGGCTTATTTCCAGCTTCATAGAAAATGCCAGTTTGAAGAGTAAATTCATCCTGAAAGCGTCTATCCAGAGACTTATTCAGTTTCGCCCTGACTTCCGCGATCCTTTGCAAGTTAGTGGAGGAAAAATTACTTTTATTTAATAATTCCAGTTGTCTTAACTCATCTACCCATGCATCCACCTCCTCCCGTTTTTCTTTTCTCACTCGCGATAGTTCTGTAATCAATATTCCCCTCAAAGTGCATTTATGAGCTAGCCATATTGACCGTCTGCTGGCATCAGGAGTAAATTTTTTTTCAAAATAGGCCTCAAGTTCTGTCTTTAATTTGAGATGAATGCGTTCGTCTGTCAGAAGCTGGGCAGGAAACCGCCATATAAAATCTCTATCATGTTTGATCCCTAAAGCCAAGGTAATAATCACCGGCGCATGGTCTGATCTCGTGCGAAGCTCAATTTTGGTATCTAAAACTTTAGGGAGGTCTTGCTGAGAAACAAAGAAATAATCTATCCTTGTCGCTTTATTGTGTAGAGCAGACCAAAATGTAAAGTCTTGGTCAGAGGGGTGATTAATTCTCCAGGCATCAACTAGCCTCAACAAGGCTAGATTATGTTTTATTTTATTCAGAATTTTATACCTGGTCGAGGAGCGTCCGTCTGAAGTATCCAAGGCTGGATTCAAGGAGACATTAAGGTCACCCCCCAGCACTAACATACCTTGCGAAAATGTCAGCAGATGGTCAGTTATGTCAGCCATAAAGGTCCCTTGGCCCTTGTTTGGAGCATAGACAGCAGCTAAAGTCACTGGTTGATCATTCAATAATCCCTTTAAGAAAATAAACCTACCCTCATCATCGACTAAGCTATCTTTGAATTCCCACTTCACCCTTCTTGAAATTATAATGGATACACCTTTAATCTTGCCCTCAGAGGTAGAGGAATTATAGACATTTGGAAATTTCCTATCATAAAACAGGGGAATTCTGCCTTTTTGGAAGTGAGTCTCTTGTAAAAACAGTACATCACAGTTATATCTAGAAGCTTCAGAGAGTACCCACTTCCTTTTAAAAGGGGAGTTTAATCCCTGTGTGTTGAGCAACATAAATAAGACCTTATGTATCTTGGGATTACTTTAAAACAATGAGTTCCCTTATTGAGGTCTAGCAACTACGAACACACTAGTTTGAATCAGAGTAGAGCTACGCAGTAAGGGTATTTAATACAGTACCCACTGAGATCGGGTTCGCTGGCACCAATACCTTAGATAAACACTTTATATATTTTAAACTACCACTGAGCATTTTTTTAAACAGAGTAGAGGAGCCAAAACACCTCTACGCTCAGACTGTGAGAATGCGACTCCTAAAACACTCTAGGGGTCTCGGGTATGGGGGGTGAAATTACGTGTCTGTGTTTCAACACAGAGGCCGAAGGCGATTCTTCTGAGATTCTCTAATAAGTAAGTGTATTATAAAGCAGGAGACGCCAAAGGCGCGCTGTCCACCACTAGGGTACAGGAAAACTAACACTAGTAGATTCCTCAGGGGGAGACAGAAGAATTGCAAAAGCTTATGACCGCAGCCATGCTTAATAATTGAGAGTCATAATAGGTAATATCTGGGTTCTCTATTCAATTCTGAAGGCAATGGCTTAACTTTTAGACAGAAGGTTAAGTGTTATCTCTGGGTAGCAGCTACCTACAGTGATTCAAACTACATATAGTTTACATGAGAGAGGGCTGAGACCTATATTTTGGTAAACACCCATAATTTCTAAATACAAGCCCACATGTAAACAAGTAAATATACTTATAAACACTTATAATCCTTTCAAAAACTTAGCATTAATATTAAAGTGAACCATAGCGGACATAGTAAGCCAATCCGAGTAATTTCCAAACTCTTTTAGCAGAACAATGAAAGAAAAGTAAGCCCACCAAACAAGGGCTATCACAGCAGTCATGAAGCATAGAAAAATATGCTAACAGTACGCCATGCCTAAGAAACCGCTCTTAAGCAGCAAATGAACATATAGAACCTTTCAGATCTAAATATTTACTCGGGTTCTTCCTCCTGGGCAGCGTTTTTTGGGCTTGAATCCTCGGAAGAGGAGGGGCTAGCGTGTGACACCTTGTCAGACCATGAACCAGAGGCCTGTTTACTCCTTTTAGCCCGCTCTCTAGGCCCCTGCTGTTTGGATACGGCTTGGGATTCCAGCAGAGTTGAGAGACCAAATTCTTGTTTCCACTCACTAAGATCAGGGGTATCAATCCGCAGGGCCTCACAAAATGGAGATAAGTCCTCTGGCGTCTGCAAAATATAAGTCTCGCCCTTGTGTGTGACACTCAAAACAAAAGGAAATCGCCATTTATAAAGCATGCTTTTCTCCCTCAAGACCTGTAGTAGAGGTTTTAAAGCTCTTCTTTGTCTCAGGGTGATGGGAGAAAGGTCCTGATAGATAGAAATTTCAGAGCTATTTAATAATATCTTCTCCTGGTTTCTAGCTGCTCTGACAATCTCTTCTTTCAGGGAAAAGGATGCTAGGCAGCAGATTACATCACGGGGAGCCGCAGGGTCAGCACTGCGTGGTTTCAGAGCCCTACGAGCTCTAACAAACTCAATTGTAGTGTCTTTCTCCCTTTCTAGCAGGCTGTTAAAGAGGGATTGTAAAGCACTTATTAGCTGTGCTTGCTGCACTGATTCAGCCAAGCCCTTAATTCTGAGGTTGTTCCTGCGGCCTCTGTTATCAAGATCTTCTATAATCCTGAAGGCCTGCTGCAGCTGGTGGTCCTGTCTGCCGGACTGTTTCTTGAGGCGTTTAATATCATTTGCCTGGGCCTTAGCTGAACTGGCAATCGTCTCAACTTTACTGGTGAGCGCTTGGATGTCACCCCTGACAGAGGCCAATGCTGTATGAAGAGCTGACTTTAGATCCCCTGCCACGGCATTCAAATCCCCAAGTGTTAGTGCCTTGACCTGAGGCTGCTCTGCCTCTCGTGGGGTCTGCAGATTTTCACCAGCTGTCTGCTGTGTCACACTCTGGTGCTCGGATGCCGGCGCCATCTTGCCTTTAATGTTTGAACTTGCCGAGGCTGGCTGAGATTTGAAAATCTCTGGAATTCCGTTCTGCTGGTTAGCTGGCAGTGGGTCATTCTGCTTCCCGTTCTGTTTAGCAAGTTTATCCCTCTCCTTGCCCATCATTTCTGAGTGGCTGCGTGCTATAAATAGCTTCAGAAGCAGCTGTCTCCCCTGAGCTCTCTGCTTAGGCTTCTTGCTCCATCGGCTTCCGGCCAAGCCCCTCGTACAAACAATTAGCAGTGTTTCATGGTAATACAATGGTAAGTCTGATAGTGACTGCAGCAATGAGATAAAGAGACTCTTGTTACTTGGGAGGAAAGCTATGGTGAATTTGGACAAGATAGAGGTTAACCAACAAATATCCGGATAGATAAAGCTATAGTCTTTATTAGTAGTAATATATGGCTGTGAAAGTAGGACTATAAATAAGGTAATGCGTAAAAAAATGATGCTTTCGAATTGTGGTTGTGGGGAAAGCTACTGAGAGTTCCCTGGGCTGCTAGAAGACCTAAACAGTCAATAATCAAAAAATATTTAAAGAAATAAAGTCAGAGTGTTCAATAGAATGGCTGATACTACTATGAAAACTTAAATACATTCAACACATAATGAGAAGGACTGATTCTTTGGAGAAATCCTTGATGCTAGGAGTAGTTGAGAGCAAAAAAAAGAAGAGAATGATAGAGGCTAAGGTGGAGAAACAGCATACGTAAAGTTATGAACATGCCTATGCAACAGCTGAAAGAAGCAATGATTGACAGACACATCTGACATGCAAAAGTTCATATGGTCATGAGGAGTCAGAGAAGACTAAATTAAAGTGGAGAAGTAATAATACACAATAAAATCTTAAGTTTCTGCAGATTGCCGGGAGTGGAATGCTATGTTTTGTCAAGACTATTCAGTAATAAGTTCTTAGAAAATACTCCCTAACACTTCAGACTGACCTAGTGAGTGCACCTTTAGTGGCTGAAGCACTTTGAGTCTGGCAGCAGAAAAATGCTGTACAAATTTTACCATTATTATTACTACTACCTTGAGAGGCATTTAATTCAGAAGTATACAGGTGCCAGAGCACAAGTGATTAATCCATACGTTGAGAGCACACAGTTTGGTGTGAGGTGGTAGCTTTCAAGTGCCACAGAGTATAACCCAATGTGATCATTTTGTGATTTACTTAGGTAAGCTATTAAAGGTATTATTTGACTTCCTGAAAAATCCAAATACAATCTTTGACAGCAGGCCTGTTTGGATCATCCTACGATCTCTCAGTAATCTTAAGTGGGGAGCGTGAAACCTGAGGGATCAACTGACTGAGGAACATTTAGGGAATAAGTGAAAATGAACCTTATTAGAAGCTTTTTTTGACGGTTGAACCCTTACAATTGAAGTATGTATTGTTTGGACTATAAGACACACTTTTTCTCCCACAAAAGTGGGGGAAGGAAAGTGGGTGCATCTTATAGTCCAAATACTTTGGACCGGCACACACTGTCCTCCCCAAGTACCTTCTGAAGCACTGTGTTGCCATCAGACCCTCCTGGCCACCTGCTGCTCCATTTATTTTAGCATGCGCTACTAGTCTTCTTAATGCCTTCTATGTGTTCCTGGAGCTCGCTGTAACATCAGTCTCCAGTCAGTTTACGGCCTGCACCAAGGAGAGAGCTTCAGACTGGGGACACAGCTGCAGGGCACAGGCGAAGGCGATGAACACATGATTTCCAGTAGCAACGCTACTTTATCAGCAAGCAGCAATGCTTGTGCCTGCTTGTAACTTTGTTTCCAATGGACAAATCTCCCACTGGGACCAATCACTGCACTTGCTCAGTACTGAGCAAAGATTGACTGATCACCCTCTTAAAGGAGAACTGGAGGGAGAAGGATATGAAGGCTGACTTATTTATTCTCCTTTTAAGTAATACTAGTTGCCTGACAGCCCTGATGATCTATTTGGCTTCAGTAGTGTCTGAATAACACCAGAAACAAGCATGCAGCTAATCTTGTCAGATCTGACAATGTCAAACACCTGATCTGCTGCATGCTTGTTCAGGGTCTATGGTTATAAGTATTAGAAGATCAGCAAGACAGCCAGGAAACTGATATTGCATAACAATAAATAAATATGGCAGCCTCCATATCCCTCTCGCTACAGTTGTCCTTTAGGTAGAAGAGACCTTGCACTGTTTCACTGTTGACAAGAAGAAGTTTATATGATCCAAGGAGAATTTCAAATCTGCTAAATTGATTAAGAACAGAACATTGCAACGTGAATGGATATTTACAAGGAAAAGAAAAAAAAACACAAAGAGATTTCAAGCATTAAAACTATTAAAGGAAGGAATGCTTTTCTCTCCAAATTGAAACAACTGAATTTAAAGCCTAGCTTTCACTATCAGTTAATTTGTAGGAGACAAAAACAGCCTTAATTGGTACATGTTCAGACTGAAATTGACTTGCTTTCTAAATGATTCTGACCATCATCTGAGACAGGTTTGAGTGTGCTGAACAGCTTACATTTGTCCTCAACTCTAAACTTCACCTTATTGATCTAGGCTGCAGCATAGTTGTTTGTTTCAGCATCAGCTTGCTGACTCTTCATTGTCTGACTAGTTAACCTGCCACTCTCTGAATATATCACTTTGTGTCACTGTTAGCCACACCGTTCCCTTGTAGTCAGCACTTTACCCTTCCAGCTGTATGTTCTGGATGCAAATGTCACCAAGTACTTCATGGAGCATCTGTGTTTTTCCCCACAACCCTAAACCACACTAGTAGGTTCATTTAGATTTGACCTAAACAATATATGTAGAGTGTGGTATAGACATATAGCAGACAAAAATTATGTGGATGTCTCTCTGTTATCAGTAAAGCTCTGCATAAAATGTCAGCATTGTGCAAACAAGATAAAAACAAAAATAAGCAAATCTAAATCTAAATTAAAGAAAGCAAACAAAGGGAAAAAAGAGATGTCTACACTGACGTGTAATACACAAAAGGGAGCAGGAACGTCAGATGCCAAAGTTCATCAGTAACCAAGAAAATCCCGCTGCACCAGTTGGTTGGGTGAAGTAGAAAATCTTTTTATTCTTTAATCCATCATCAGTGTTACAATTGATGGATTAAAGAATAAAAAGATTTTCTACTTCACCCAACCAACTGGTGCATTGGGATTTTCTTGGTTACCTATAAAGAAAACAAAATATAATATTTTAGGTGAGTAAAATAATTGTTAATCTCTCCTCTAAAACTAAATGAGGAATCAACTCAAATTTATTAAGACGTATACATATTTACTTGGAGTCTATCTAAAAATCCATAACCAAACTTATATTATCTTCATGGAGAAAAAAACTGGTGTTTGCCCCCTCTTGATCTGTCTTCTACCCTCAACCAAATGTGGTACATATTCACCTTTCTAAAATAGTATAGAACTCTCCAATGTCATGTGCTTCCAGTAGAAAAGTAATAATATATGCCCCACAACAAATCGTCAATCAATAAAGAGGAAATAAACATGCTCATAACTATACACTAATTAGTGTTCTTTACTTGGAACCATTGACTAATACAATACCAAATGTGGCATAATCCTGAAATGGTTATTTACTTAATAAAGGAAAAATATAATTCACAGTGCCAACAAGAAATACAAAATGTATTAAGTGCAAATGTATAAGATGGTCAACTCAAGTAGACATATAATAGTAAAATGGGAGCTAAACTGTCTCCAAAACAATATTAAAAGCACATGAGGTCATGGATATTGTACATAAAGCCAGCTACAACTGTTTATACAGCCAGTGTTGTGTGATAACAAAATATAACATATTAGCATGGACAAACAAAGATGCTTAATTGGTCAGAGATAAATATAGCAATTTTGCAACACATGCCCGCGCAAACACAATACACACACCCCAGCAAGTGTCAATTGTTGGGGAGGGGCTCCCTTCAGTAAAATCCAAATGATGCGGGATAGGACAATCAATGAGCAAAATCTTGATGGTAAATTTACATCTGCTGTCCAAATCAACGGTAGTGGATCAGCACTGGTTGGCTCACAAGAATCACTATTATTATTTAGCATTTATATAGCACGGACATTTTCCGCAGCACTGTACAGAGTGTCTTGTCACTTAAAGGGGCACTATGGCGAAAAATTGTAAAATTTAAAATATGTGCAAACATAGACAAATAAGAAGTACATTTTTTCCAGAGTCAAATGAGCCATAAATTACTTTTCTCCTAAGTTGCTGGTACTTACAGTAGGTAGCAGAAATCTGACAGAAGTGACAGGTTTTGGACTAGTACATCTCTTAATAGGGGGATTCTTAGCAAGGCTTTTATTCTTTATAAAGGTATTCCCTAAAAAACAATGATGCTGACCAGTTTCCCTGCTTGCTACACACTTTTTTGGCAGTTGGACAGAGCAACTGCCATTCACTAAGTGCTTTTGAAAATAAATAAATCCCTGAGCATCCCCTATGAAGAGATGGAGTAGTCCAAAACCTGTCACTTATGTCAGATTTCTACTACCTACTGTAAGTGACAGCAACATAGGAGAAAAGTAATTTATGGCTCATTTTACTATGTAAAAAATGTACTTCTTATTTGTATGTTTGCACATATTTAAAATTTTACAATTTTCCGCCATAGTGCCCCTTTAACTGTCCCTCAGGGGGGCTCACAATCTAATCACTACCATGTCTGTTTGTATGTAAGTCTGTGTATGTATTGTATAGTGTATGTAGCGTAGTCTAGTCGTGGACTCAATTTTATCTGTGTCCTGTCCACAATTATGGAGTACTCCTAATAAATATCTATGCATTAAATCATGCTTTAGGTGATGTTAGCTACAGTTTGGGGCACTTGACCATTGTAGTCATTACTAAAGGGGTACTTACAAAAGCAATGTTTAGAATCATAGATAATTTGTACTTTTTTACTGCCTCCTATCTTGTTTAAGCATTTAGCAACATTCTTGTTTAAGCATTTAGCCACAAAGATAAATGTTGCTAAATGCTTAAACAAGAAAGGAGGCAGTAAAAAAAAAGTACAAAATATCTATGATTCTCAGCATTATTTTTGTATGTACCCCTTCAGTAATGACTACAATGGTCAAGGACCCCAAACTGTGGGTGAAATCACCTAAAACACGATTTAATGCATAGATATTTAATAGTAGTACTCTATAATTGTGGACAGGACACATATAACATTGAGGCCACAGTGAGGAAATAAGGGCAGCTATTTGATTAAGTTTTCTCCTGGTTTTTCCCAGAAGATAGTTTTTCATCTTATCTATAAATTAACTTTTCAGCAGCTAGCAATCCAAAAGGTACTATAGGTACAAGGGTCATATCGAACCTATTAGCAAACATTTTATTGTTTTCTGGGAGCAGTGAGAAAAGATGCCTGGTGCATGAAAAGTATTCTCATCACAGAATGACAAACCTTCTGAACAAAGGCTGAGTGGACTCTGTATCTTGTTTTGTTTTATTTGTGTTAATTACAGTGCATCTGAAATAAATGTGTGCTGCCCCACCCCTTTCGACTAGTAGCCTAAGTAGCTAACAAATAAAAGCAAAAATTACATAAATAATTCATTTGGTAAAAGTGTAAAATGAAGCAAGGTATATGAGATAAGCAGCAATTATATGTATTGTGAAATCTGCCCTTTCTTGTTGTGGCTGGAAGCAGTAATTATCCCATTGCTTCAGACACTAATACTTAAAATAAAAACTTACAAATAAGGTATGTCATATTGCTGAAACATCCATTCTGCAACATAGAAATAATAACACTTTCAACTTCAGAGTCTTGCTTATGTTTTAAAACGGGTATTTATTGGAATATTAGTCTTTGTAAGATGAAAGCTGTTACTGTATTTCCTACCAGTGGGGTGCATAACCACTATAGAGCAAAAATAAAAATGAACACAGATATTCAATATTATCATTACCAAGGCTAAGGAAACATTTGTGATTTTGACAAGCATAAAGCATTCTGTAGCTGAAACAATGGTTTGCCTCCTTGCTGTTTTGTTAACTGCTTGCTAATCAATTGTATTGGCTGGTAAACAATTTTACTTTAGTTTTACATTAACAGAATTCTGAGCAGATAGCAACCAATCCAGAATATTACTGCAAGGGCTCAATATGGCCATGTAAACTGTTTTCATAATTTAGATATTCAGAAACAGACAGAAAGATCTGATTTTCATGCTTACTTTATTGAAGACTACCAGAAACTGTTATTGAATCAAACATACTAATTTTGGAGAACTGGAGAACTTGGCCTTGTCCATGTTGTCTTCTGTGATGTACCAGATGTTGTGCGATGGTCAATAAGATGCAAACAGTTCTGATGCAAGAACAGGAAAAACTTAAAGGGATACTTAAGGCTGATAAAAAAATGAATTTTACTCACCCGGGGCTCCCCTCAGCCCCCTGCAGCTGAACGATGCCCTCGCCGTGTCCCTCCGATGCAACTGGACTCGCCGGCGGCCACTTCCGGTTCATCCGTCACCGCCCGACAGGCTGGGAACGCGGCTGATAATTAGCATTATAGAGGGCGCTATTGCGGCCGGGAACGTGGGTAATCAGCTGCGTTCCCAGCCTTTTGGCCGGTGACGGTCAAACCGGAAGTGGCCGCCGGCGAGACCAGGTGCATCGGAGGGACACGGCGAGGGCACCGTTCAGCTGCAGGGGGCTGAGGGGAGCCCCGGGTGAGTAAAAGTCATTTTTTTTATCAGCCTTAAGTATCCCTTTAAGAAGCTGCAAATTTATGCAAGCTTGCATACATTTGCATACAACATTTGCATAATCCTGCATCCCACACTGAATTATTTGATCTCATTCACCATCCGTATTAACAACCTTTGCTTAGGTCATATTGTACCCCACAAATGGTTGCTGAAATATGTGTGTATTACCAGATGAGAAAATGCACGTTTATCCTCATTTTAGCTTTTTTGACAAAAAAAGAAAAAAAAATGAAGAACAACCTTAACTTATTTAGATACTTTTCACTGCTGGAGTATCCAGAAACTGTATTTTAAAGTTTTAATTTTTTTTCATGAACCTATTAACAGCAAACTGACTTATTAAACGTCCTGTTAACGGCAACAGGACATTTAGTTTTCGCTATTTTCGCGATTGAAATTGCCGCGGCCGCTATTTCAATCGCAAAAATAGAGAAAACTAAAAGGCGTAGGGCGACGATTTAGATGTCGCCAGAAAGAGGAGAAAGAGAGCTTTAAAATGATATCCATCTTTCCATAGTTATATTGTATTACACAGGACGACACTTTCCGCAGTGCCAGCAGCTCCATTCAGCAGAATGGAGCTGCTGACTTTTGGAAAAAGTCGCCCTGTGTAATACAACCCTACGCCTTTTAGTTTTCTCTATTTTTGCGATTGAAATCGCGGCCGCGGCAATTTCAATCGCAAAAATAGCAAAAACTAAAAGGCGTAGGGCGGCGGTTTATATATCATTGGAAAAAGGAGAAAGAGAGCTTTAAAATGATATGCATCTTTCCATAGTTTCTGCACTGCTCGGAGTCCCTTTAATAACTTACGCTTCCAAAGCCCCCCCCCCCCCAAAAAAAAATCTGTTTAAAAAAAATACATAAATAGTTCTCAGCTCAGCTTTTATATTTTATGAGGGAATATTACTATAACTTTACTACATAGGGGCTTGTAATTACGGACTGGACAAAAAAGAAAAATAACACCTATATTTTAAAAGAATATATTGTCGCCATACATTGTGATAGAGACATAACTTAAATAATTTATTAATCAGGACAACTGGGCAAACAAAATGTGTCAGAATTAACCACAGGAGAACGTTTCATTTTAAGACTATAATGACTGAAATCTGAGAAGTAATACATTTTTTCCATTATTTTCTTATTTTTCCAATTAATACGCATTTAGAATAAAAAAAATTTCTTAGCAAAATGTACTACCCACAAAAAGCCTAATTGGTGGTGAAAAAAAGTGGTATAGATCATTTTGTTGTGATAAGTAGTAATAAAGTTATTAGGGAATAAAAGGGAGGAGCACTGAAAGGTGAAATTTGCTCTGGTCCTTCACTTGGGGGTGAACTGGTTAATTTGGATTTAATTAGTGAGTGTTTCTTATCCATACCAAATTAAAAATTTTAAACAAACAACACAATCAGATGTATGAAGTTTGAGGTGAAGGCAATGAGATGCAGAATTATACATTATCCATAATATAGTCTTAAGTAGAGATGTCGTGAACATAGAATTTTCTGTCCGTGAACAGCGAAAGCGAACTTCTGCAAAAAGTTCGCAAACAGGCAAATCTGACAAACCACCATAGACTTCAATCTGCAGGCAGATTTTAAAGCCTACAGAGACTGTTTCTGGCCACAAAAGTGATGAAAAAAGGTGGTTTCAAGGGGTCTAACACCTGGATAGGGACCTGCCGGAGGGGGATCCATGCCAAAAGTCTCACCAAAAATTACGGAGTTGATGCAAAGTCGTGTTTTAAACCCTAATGGGCAGAAATAACATTATCTACTGTATATATATATAATAGAGTAAGTGCCTCAACCTTCAAGCAAGAAGAAGAAGTAGCGCCCTGCCCCCAGGGCCGGTCCAAGCAAGAAGAAGGGGCTGGTCCAAGCAAGAAGAAGAAGTAGTGTCATATCAAACCAAGGGCAAAGAGGGATATTTTGCATATTCAGTAGCAGTGCATTGTGGGTAACCACAAATGTTCACTTATAGCTGAATTATTGCAGATTTGCTTCGGTTTTAAGAAGGAAAATTACACCAAGCTTTGCTTTTTTTTAGTAGGAGGGCTTTTTGGTCTTTTTTTTTATCCTCCTATACATTCTTAGTAGTTTGGGTCACCCTGAGCTGCTTGGTTAGTCTGTTGTACTGGTCCAAGCCCTATCTCATACAGCCTTATCAATCCCTGCTATGTACTGATGAGGACCAAATGTCTGAAATAGGCTGGCACATGTGAGTTTGATATGACTGTGTTAAACTTAAAGCTATAGGCATGCTTGACTTACCATGGGTGAAAAGGAATAATTTGCATATTTAGTAGCGGTGCATTGTGGTAACCACAAATGTTCACTTATAGCTGAAATATTGCAGATTTTCTTCTGTTTTAAGAAGGCAAATTACACCAAGCTTTGATTATTTTAGTAGAAGGTCTTTTTGGTCCCTTTTATCCCCCTATACATTCAAGTGGTTTGGGTCACCCTGAGCTGCTTGGTTACTCTGTTGTACTGGTCCAAGCCCTATCTCATACAGCTATATCAATCCTTGCTATGTACAGATGAGGACCAAAAGTCTGAAACAGGCTGTCACATTTGATATGGCTGTGTAAAATTTAAAGCTATAGCAAGTCAAGCAAGCATCCAGTGGTTCTGGATGCTTGCTTGACTTACTAAGGGTGAAAAGGAATTATTTGCATATTTAGTAGCAGTGCATTGTGGGTAACCACAAATGTTCACTTATAGCTGAATTATTGCATATTTCCTTCTGTTTTAGGAAGGCAGATTACACCAAGCTTTGCTTTTTTTAGTAGGAGGTCTTTTTGGTCCCTTTTATCCCCCTATACATTCTGAGTGGTTTGGGTCACCCTGAGCTGCTTGGATACTCTGTTGTACTGGTCCAAGCCCTATCTCATACAGCCATATCAATCCCTGCCATGTACTAATGAGGACCAAAAGTCTGAAACAGGCTGTCTACATGTGGGTTTGATATGACCGTGTAACATTTAAAGCTATATGCTTGCTATACACCAGCGGCTCTGGATGCTTGCTTGACTTACCAAGGGGGAAAAGGGGTAATTTGCATATTTAGTAGCAGTGCATTGTGGGTAACCACAAATATTCACTTATAGCTGAATTATTGCAGATTTCCTTCTGTTTTAAAAAGGCAAATTACACCAATACAGTGTGCGGCATTGCAGGAAGTGACGGCAGTGGAACGCACGATGGAACACGGAAGAGATGAGTCATCCCCGCCCGCTGCCCCTTACTAATAGTGGCGGCTGCTACTGTGCTTAAGCAGGAGGGGGAGTGCACATGAGGGACCCAGGTGAGGGGGGGGGGGTTCCTGCTAAGCTTAAGCTGGAGGGGGAGTGCACATGGGGGACCCAGGTGAGGGTGGGGGGTTCCTGCTGAGCTTAAGCTGGAGTTAGAGCACACATGGGGGACACAGTTGAGGGGGGGTCCAACCCCCCTCCCCGCCGTTGTGCCCAATACCCCCTTCCTGCCCTCTTATGCGGCGTATGCTACGCCGCGGGTCGGCTAGTGTGATTATATTACAGCTCTGGGTGTCAGTGGGCCGTGGAGTGTCTCACACAGAAAGATACAATTGTACTATCAGAATACAGTGAAATAATAGTGCTTTGGAGTAGTTATGTGCCTTCAACTTAATAAGGCAACAGCAATAGTGTGCACACAGCTGTGTGTCAGTGGGCTGTGGAGTGTCACACACAAAAAAACACAGGAGACTTATGTGCTAGTCCTCAAAAGGGCTGTTTGGAGTGCTTTCACAGCAATTAAGGAACAAAAATGCAGGCCTAGGTAATACTTTCCCTACCTATCCACAGCAAGTCTAACCCTGCAGATAGGTAGGGAAGCAGCCAGCAGTGATGCTCTTATACCCCCCAATCACGGATTTTACTATTCGGCTGTGATTGAAAAAAAATCTGGAAATTCCGTGATAAATTTCCGGATTTGAAGCGGACTCATGAATTCGACCCAAATTTTTTCCGTGAATCATGGAAATTCATGGTCGCGATCACGGAAACGCATTTTAGCTAATAGCAAGGCCCCCATACTTGCTACAATCCTCCAAATTGCCTGGATTATAAATGTGATAAGGGGCTACAACTTAAACAAAAAAAATCAAAAAAGAACTTTTAGTTTTTGAGAAAATGGATTTTAAAGTTAAATTAACAACTTAAATGCGGGTATTAATTGGTAATAAGTGGTTTTAAACAGGGAATCACACTTTAAGCAATCACAGAGGTGAAAGTGAGTCCCAATGGCACATGTTGGTGATTTTTTTTCCTTGCAGCGATAGCAATGACATAGCAGCAGAGTTGCCCGTGGTCACTGGCAGTAGGAACGCAGACTTTAGTAGTGAAATAGAACATCAGCGGCAGCAGGATGAGGACTAAAGTGGTCAGTGCGGCAGCACATAACGACCATGGCACCTCACTGGTGGTACCACAGCAGGCTGTGCTGCTGATGGACGCCTCTCTGCTGCACCCCCTACAGCTGAGAGCCCTCTCCCTGGCCATGGACCAGTCCCAGAAGTGGCGGAGGCAATGGAACTCCCTCTCCTGCCATACCCATGACCCCTGCCAGACATGTTGTATACTAAGCACAAAATTTCGAGGTGGAGAAAGTGTGCTGCTTTTTACAGTCAATACGTGTGTGTGCGCCAGGGGACAGACGGAATATAACAGTGGGCTTTTATTGATTTTTCAGAAAAGAAAAAACAAACAAAATACTGAATACAGTAAAATAGAACATGAAAATCAGTGAACAGCGCCGTGCTCTGCCTGCACTATGCGCACAGCAAACTAATTGGCTGCACGCTAGTAGCAAAGTACAAGGTCACTGACTAAACTTAGTGACTGAACAACTGTGGCAGTGACTGCAACTAACTGAAGTTGATCACTGGCTGACTGGCTTAACTAGCTAACAAGTATAGAGTAATAGAGCAGTAGAATCAGTGTGAAGTTGAACCTGCCTGCCTGCACTAGGCACAGCAATCAGTACACTCTCTCACTGACAACTACACTGACTACAACTAACTTATGTAATCACTCACTGCCTAGCTAGCTGAATACAAGTATCAGATACAGTATAAGGGCAATGTAAGGACTGAAAACGCTCTTGCTGATGTACGATATGGCCTGGAGATGATCCTACCAGTGCCACAGAGTCTAGCAAGGACAGAGCTCTGGAAATGGCCCCCAGTTTATATACAGGAGGGGAGGGCAGAGCCTCCCCTCCTATGATTGGTTGCTAGGGCCTGGCTGGGGGCCTCTGATTGGCCCAGGGATGTCAATTCTGCCCATTTCTGCCCAATCACGACCTAATCACGGATTTCCACCACGATCACGGCTATAACTACATTCCGAATATTTGCAATTACAGAATTTCCCTGACCGATTTCCGTGATCCAGAATCAATCATGGATTTGGATTCAGAAGTCGAATAATAAAAAAGTGCTCGTGAATTACAGCTATTCAGTGATCACAGAAATTATCAGAGCACCATTGGCAGCCAGCAGAGAATTGATTCAATATGGCCACCGCAACTGCTTTTTGATAGGGGGGTCCAGGAAAGGGTGTTAGCTGATTGGATGCCATTTGTCTGCTGACTGTGAGGAAGGGGGTTAAAGTTTAACTCAATGATGATGTATAGGGGTGAATCGAAAACGCCAAATGTTCGCTGTTCGCTGCAAATGTGAACAGCCGATGTTCGCAGAATACTGCTCACCGACGGACTTTTCGGGCCATCTCTAGTCTTAAGTATTTAATTAAAAAAAATTGAATAACAAGGTTTGGCAATCATTGGAGATGTAGAAGTTATAACTCTGAACATAATTGATAAAGGTTTAAAATGCATGTTTATTCTTTCATATCTGCTTCATTTTAAGCGCAGTCTGTAAAACATGTCTGAAAGATTAGCTTCCTAGGGAGTACTAATATATTTTCCAGTGTTGTTGAAAAAAGTTGTATTAAAAAATTACTTTTCCATGTTGTAAGTTTTATTGTTCACCTGTGTATTACTGGGATTATTTAACCACTTCACCACTGAGGGGTTTTACCCCCTGACCACCAGAGCAATTTTCACCTTTCAGCGCTCCTTCCATTCATTCGTCTATAACTTTATCATTACTTATCGCAATGAAATGAACTATATCTTGTTTTTTCCGCCACCAATTAGGCTTTCTTTAGGTGGGACATTATGCCAAGAATTATTTTTTTCTAAATGTGTTTTAATGGGAAAATAGGAAAAATGTGGGGAAAAAAAAAATTATTTTTCAGTTTTCGGCCATTATAGTTTTTAAATAATGCATGCTACTGTAATTAAAACCCATGAAATTTATGTGCCCTTTTGTCCCGGTTATAAAACCGTTTAAATTATGTCCCTATCACAATGTTTGGCGCCAATATTTCATTTGGAAATAAAGGTGCATTTTTTTCAGTTTTGCGTCCATCCCTAATTACAAGCCCATAGTTTATAAAGTAACAGTGTTATACCCTCTTGACTTAAATATTTAAAAAGTTCAGTCCCTAAGGTAACTAATTATGTATTTTTTTTAATTGTAAATTTTTGAATTTTTTTTTAATTACAAAAAAAAAAAAAATGGGGAGTGTGGGAGGTAATGAGTTAATTTTTTGTGTAAAAGTCATTTATTTGTATGTGAAAAATGTGTAGGGTGTAGTTTACTATTTGGCCACAAGATGGCCACAGTAACTTTTTGCTTTATTGCGACCTCCAAGCCTCCTTCCGGAAGCTTGGAGGAAGAATAAGGAGGCTGGACACGTGAGTTTCTTCTCACAATGATCGCGCTGCCCATAGGAGAGCAGCGGGTCATTGTGGGGCTTAGATCAACGAACGGGAATGGATTTTCCCGTTCATTGATCTCCGGGCGAGCGGGCGGCGGCGGTTTTACTAGCGGCGGGCGGCGTGTTTACGAGCGGGAGCGCGGACAGCGTCGGGAACGCGGAAAGTACGTGTTTCTCCGTCCCTAGTTTTTAAAGGATGGAAAAAGGGGCGGAGAAATACGTACGCGCGGGGGTAAAGTGGTTAAGATGATGACACCAACCATACAAGATTGTAATAATAATAATAATAATAGTCATCATCGGCATCATCATCATCATTCTAAACATTTCCTGATTTGTATTTGTTATGATAAGAATATGATAAAAAATTGAATATTGTTAATAATGGTGCAGTTCCTACTGGACGTGGTACCACAAACACATTGTCCAGTAATTAAGTTCCCACACGGTAAATACAAATAAAGCTTTGTTCTTGTCACTACCAAGCTGATGCAAATATTCTACAGCAGTTCATAAATGTAATTCTGTTTTCACTAAGCTGTAGACATTATTTTAATTAATTCATATCACTGATAATATACTGGAAATATAGAAAAGATTGCAAACTCCATACTTACATGTTTCACATAATGTGTGTGTGCATAAAAAGAAAAAAAAAAGAAAAAAGAGAAAACAATACATTAGCATAGACTATTCACATCGCATATAAGTCACAATAACAGTTTTTTTTCCCCCTTCTCATCAAAAGTAGAAACAATGCTGGATTACATACAATGTACATCTGGTATAACATGCAGCATCTTTGAATGTATCACAAATCCAATACATAAAACAATGTTATGATCAACGTAAAGACCTTTCTCAGAAATTGATTTTTGAGGGTAGTTCAAAGTTTAGTACTCAAAAAGTAAGTTTCTTTCCCCTGTTTCCCAACAATGATTTTCTTTTTTAATTTTTTGTTCATGCATAGAAATATTGTCCTCTCTGACCTAGCCATGAGCACAATCTCCACCATATGACAAGCTGAAAATGAATGCATATAATCACAGTCTGTTTCATGTCTGAAGTTTATTCTTTGAGAAAGAAACACAGTTTTGCATATTTAGAATTCCCATTTCTATAAAGATACACAGGTCAACAATTAAAACCAATTTTGATATTTTTAGCAAAGATTTTGTTTGAGACTTTGATAAAGAAATGTTTTTAACCTGAATCATGTAACAATTACAGCAAAAGTCAAAATTCTCACATACAACGCCACAACCAAATAATGTCCAGTGTATACAGCAAATACAATATTTTATTCACGCAGAATTTTTACTGACCTTAAATGCAGATGTGTTCATTTTTGTGTTAGCAAATCACCTATTGCTAATGTGGAGACCAGACACAAAACTAGATTTGGATCTCAGTGTTTTGAAGAAAAAAATTAAAACGACAAAAAAAGAAAATGACTAAAAATGGGAGTGACCTGTACTCTTTATTTTGAGGGCATTACAATTGCTTTATCAGGCTATTTTTAAATGTATCAGCCAAGAATCTCTTGTGCACTGGTGGTTCAGTGCAACTGGATAATCAGTGTAGCCTCATCAGATTACTGAGGGTCACTTGAGCTGTTTACCTAGATCCCCACCACCATCACCTTTCCTGTAGTAGTAATCAGAATAGACTGGAATCCCAAGCCAGTTGGATGGAGCCTACATTTTAGCAAAGCAAATTTTAGCTCACGTATTATATAATATTTAACAGAAGATAGAGAAAAACATCAATGGTTTATATATTTCAGCACTCTGTTTCATTGAGTGAAGACAAAATGAGAAATCTACTTTTTTTACGTTTTTAAACATAACATGAAACTGAGGGATATCGAAAAGTCCTTTTTTTAAGAGTAGGAGTTTAGATGGCATTATTTATCTCATCAGTTTACTTTCACTCAAGTTTTACTTTAAGCTTATTTGAAAAAAAACAAAAAAAACAAAAAACATGTTCCCATTGATAAGTAGTAATAGTCCTTGTTACAATAGGAAGCTCAATTAAAACTGTATAATTTTAGGTAGAGCATTATTTCATCTCCCTCCAAATCCCCTCTATGGTCTCTCATAGTGATCCTTTGCACCAACTCATAAGAGAGGCCACACACTTAAATGCATCTTTACCTATTTCTGCTCTATGATTTTACTCTTTTTTCTACTTTGGGGTTGTGCTTAGCGAGAATGTTATAATATTTTGGGCAAAAAATAATAAGATTCAAAACCTAATGGCTGTTTCTTTAAGCTTGTTAGCATGGTTCAGTAATAAACTGTCTCAGGGAGCTTGTATGCTATCCCAGTGTTTTTCTCCTATCGAACTAAAAGCACTTGCAAGGCAGCCACTAGAGCTCACTCAGTAGGTAGTAGTAGTGTTAGGGAGTCTTGCCCAAGAACTCCTTTCTGAATAGGTGCTGGCTTACTGCAATAGGAAGAGGCAAGATTTGAACCCAGGTCTCCTACGCCATAGGTTTTAACCATTACACTATCCAGCCACTAGTATTAGTCTTAGTATGCATCCTTATTTGGTGTGGGTTGTCCATTAGGCAACTATTTTGTAATTTTAAGGGGTATGTCTTCAGTCCGCCCATTTACTTGGTCTGGTAGTGGTTTGCTTTTATTGGTCCCTATCCTTAATAGTTTCCTCTTTTTTGGTAACACAGATATATGTATACTAAGGAAAGTGGTGGACCTTCCTCCTACTTATTGTGACAACCTTAGAGTGATGGCCAAACTTGAACAACTAGTGTGGGTTAAGAGGCATCCAGGAGGTGTTAGAAATGGGTAAAATTATCATGCAAGCTGCTCAAGGGCAATGTTGGATTGAATGCTTCCATTTATAGCTCACATTCATTCAAAAAAAACTACTTATTTTCATTTCAAAATCATAGTCTGCATTTGTCCTTAAATCATGCATGACGTCAACTCTAAAAAGTGAGTTTATGCTCCGATTATTTCTTACCTTGATTACTATAGCATTTTCCACTATTGCCTATAAACAAACAGACTGGCATATTTTTATCCTTTTTTGTAAGCTCTGTGCTGGCTGCCAATAACACAAATACTGGTACACATGACACACAAGGGCCACAAGCTCTGCCATTTCCCGGGACCCCCAAACCCACCTGTGACACCAAGGGGGGGGGGGTGCAGGTGAGCCCCGGTACTTCCACTACCAGAGGATTCACCCACACTGCCTCTATAACACCAGGGGAATCACCCACACTGGCTGCTAATAACCCTGTGGATCTAATTCAAATTCCTAATTCTAATCAACAAAGCTCTCCACATTCTAACTCCTCCATAGATATTCTCAGTAATATCCTGATACCACCACAACTTGAATCTGAACTCTTTTATTCTCCACTAGACCCACCTGTTCACATTCACTTACAGAAGGCCATTCACAAACTCTTTTTTTCTTTGGAACTCCCTTACAAAAGCACATTTATCCAGATTTTGAAACCTTCAGCTGCATACTTTAAACTTACCTTTTCAGGAAGTCACAGTGAGTCTTGAACATCTCAGACTGTTTACTAGGCAGATTAGGTTTCCCTCTATAAATGTATTATGTGCATGAGCTAGTGTTGGGCGAGCAGTGTTCGCCACTGTTCGGGTTCTGCAGAACATCACCCTGTTCGGGTGATGTTCGAGTTCGGCCGAACACCTGATGGTGTTCGGCCTTTTTAGTTCGGGTTCGCCTGAACTATTCAATGCCCGCTGAACAGGGCCCTGTTCGCCCGAACATGCCGCAATACGGCCCCCCTATGTGGTCGCAAGCATAAGGGGGGAGCATGCCCCGATCGCGGGGGGGGTCGGAAATTCCCCCCACCCCCTCCGCTAGCGCTCCCCCCTCTGCCCGCTTCCCCATAAAAAAAGTTTCAGGCAAGTTAAATAGTACCTGGTGGCTGGCACTGGCAGTGGAGTGAGGAGGAGGAGTCCGAGTAGCAGAGTGACGCGTTGAGGCCGGGCAGCGGGCGGTTCAGCGGTAGTACCCTTGTGGTACTTCCGCCCTTTCTCTGACCTCACGTCCTCTACGTGATGACGCATACGAGGGTACGCGTGACGCGTACCCTTGTATGCAGAGGACATGAGGTCAGAGAAAGGGCGGAAGTACCACAAGGGTACTACCGCTGAACCGCCCGCTGCCCGGCCTCAACGCGTCACTCTGCTACTCGGACTCCTCCTCCTCCTCACTCCACTGCCAGTGCCAGCCACCAGGTACTATTTAACTTGCCTGAAACTTTTTTTATGGGGAAGCGGGCAGAGGGGGGAGCGCTAGCGGAGGGGGTGGGGGGAATTTCCGACCCCCCCCGCGATCGGGGCATGCTCCCCCCTTATGCCTGCGACCCCATAGGGCCCCCAAAATGGGCATGTTCGGGGGTCCCATTGACTTCCATTGAGTTCGGCGTTCGGGCCGAACATGCCGAACATCTGGCCCATGTTCGGCCTGTTCGGCCCGAACCCGAACATCCAGGTGTTAGCCCAACACTAGCATGAGCCATCACCTCCTGTAGGTGACCTCGAGAGGTAGGGCTGTTGTGATTATTACAAATGCTAATATCCAGTTGGAGCATTTTAGCACTTAGGGCTGGTGCACACCAGAGTAGTTCTGGAGCATTTTTTAAAACTCTTGCAGGGGGAAAACCGCTAAGCTAATGAAAGTGAATGGGATGGTGCACAACAGAGCGGTTCATTTTTTCCAAAAACGCATACTCGGGGGCTAGAATTTTTTAGATTTCTGAGGCATTTCTGCCTCAATGTTAAAGTATAGGAAAAGCTCAAACCGCTCTGAAGAACGCTAGATCAGAACGGTTATCTAAGCGTTTTTGTTACAGGAGCTGTTCACTAACAGCTTTTACTGTAACAATATTTGTAATCTGCTACACAATAACGCTCCCAAAAACGCTAGGCATGTTTAGAAAACGTCTCTAAACCTGCCTAGAATCGCTCTGAAATCTGCTTCAAAAACCTCTAGCATTTTGCAGATCTGCTAGAGGTTTTTGGTGTGCATTGGGCCTTAGAGATATGAAAACTTTCTGAACATATGCATAGTAAAATGTGAAATATTTATTTATTTTTGTAAGTGGGCAAGTGAGTGCGGGCAGCATGGTGGTGTAATGGTTAACACTCTTGCCTTGCAGCACCATGTCCCCAGTTTGAATCCCAGCCAGGTCACTATCGGCATGGAGTTTGTAAGTTTTTCCCCCGTCTGCATGGATTTCCTCTTAGAACTCTGGTTTCCTCCCACATCCTAAAAACATACAGATAAGTTAATCGGCTTCCCCCTAAATTGGCCCTAGACTACAATATATACGCTACATAATATATACATAGAAATATGAATATGGTAGGAATTAAATTGGGAGCCCCTCTGAGGGACAGTTAAGTGACAAGACAATATACAGTACACTCTGTATAGCGCTGCAGAAGATGTCGGTGCTATATAAGTACTAAAACATAACAATAAAATAATAAGTAAGTAGCACTTACCTATCACTGCTTTTACAGTACCTACAGTACCTACTCTTACAGTGCCTGTTGCTGCTCTTCAAGTAATTTGACCTCTGGACCCAACTAAAAGACTTCTGGCTTTGAGGTCAAGGTATTTGTACATCACAATATAAAAATCCAATCTGGTACTGTTTGAAAAAGTTGTTTTTACATTTTACAAAAATAACCTCAACATTTTTGTGAACATTCTAGAAAATAAATGCTCATCCTCGGTAATGATATAAATTGTATTTCCTTTTATTGTGTTAAAATAATCTACAAATGAAAACACTTTTGCTGAATTTCTAATAAATGTGGATGATTGAAAATAGTTGTGACCTACAAAAGTCATTCAGACAACTGCACGGTCTGTTCTGTTACTAAATGTATGTAAGATGTTCCCCATGTTTAAACATCGCATATGGTCATGTTTATATGCATGTGTAAAGTTGTGGGAGTGTGATCAATTACCATATTTAGCACAAGTACTTCTGTGATAGGGGCGCTCATTCACATGCAAATGCCATCAAGCTATTTACTTTTACTGTTTCTTTCCAGCAAAAAAGGCGATTTTGGAAAACATTAGGAACAAATAGAATGATGGCCCCTTACTGATAAGCATGATGTTCCACTCTTTCCAACTGCTGATGAAATAAATAAAAGATTTAGTATAGCAAATACTCACAAAGTCCTACATTTCAATGTCACAGAAAACTTTTTGTTGTAGTTGTTTTGCAAATATAGATATGCACAATCTACTGACACATTTCATATCGTATGAGTAAAATGTTTCACAGTATTTAAGAGCATAGGTATAAGATAAGGTAACAGGCGGCACCATTGTCTATTGATCTACGATTGACCATTACATTCACGCTAATCTTCTGGGAACTCTAATCTTCTGGGGTTCCCAGTTTATGGGCCCTGTATGTGAGTTATTGTTTTTATATCTACTACCTTTTAAAGAAATTTTATCTAAATAAACGGGTTACGCTTAGATATTGCTGTTTTTGTTTTCCTATGTAAATCCCTGAAACTTTACCTCCATACGGATGTCCACTGGATCTTCACGATGTCTGATGTTCCCTGGACGTTATCTGTGACCTGAGCCATTTTACAACCTTAGAATGTGGGTTGTTGGGAGCTGGTAAGCCTTTTCTTGTTTTGATGTTTGGCGGATACCTACCTCTGAGCATTTGATGTATTGTGGTGAAGAATTTATCATTCCCTACATACAATGGCTTTTTAAACCTGCGCTGACCTTTGATGTATAAGATAAGGTTTGGTTTTATTTCAATGCACAAAATAAGAGGGTCTTAACTAGTGTTGCTTGGATGTAATGGAATAGGAAACCCACTACTTCTCAAAGAAACAAATAATCATACACAAATTGTGGACTGGTCTTAATGTATCTATACAAATATAAAAAAATTATGATGATAATAATAATAATGGTATTTTAGGAGGTTGATACAAAAGCCTTGCAGTAAAAGCTTCACACCTCCTTTGGAATCCTCCTCCACAACACATCTGTCACTCTCCAACCTTCGATATATTTAACTGCGCCCTCCCATTTCCTCTTTGACCTCTGGCCAAATTGCACACCTACTAGATAGCCTAAAACACACTGGCCCATATGCAATTCACTTTTTCACCTGAGTTTTCTCTTAGGAGATAATTTTTCATCTTCGATTTAAAATAACTTTCCAGCACTTTTCAAATAAAAGAGTACCAAAAAGTAGGTGCAAAAGTACTTTCAAAATTATTTTGAGTATTTTCTTGCTTTCTGTTGGTTTAAAAGGCATTTTATTGACAAGTTTAAAATTATCACCTAGGAGAAAACTCAGGTGAAAAAGTGAATTGCATATGGGCCACTGTGTCTAGTTATGACTATTGTATACTACTCCACCTCTTGTTTCCCCCATTCCTTTGGATTCTAAGCTCACAAAGGCAGGGCTCTCTCACCGTTTTGTGTCTTGGAATTTGTTACACAATTTATTCATATTACTTTTATTGCTATAACAGCCAATTCTGTATTTTGTATATTGGTGTATACCATTGTCTGTATTACTTTGTACCCCATGTTTGCTCCTTACTTTGTACAGTGCCACAGAATATGCTGACACATTATAAATTAATATTTATAAAATAATAAAAAGCTGCAGTGCCTTGCCCACATATTGCTATCCAGTACCACAGATAACTGCCAGTACCACAGATAACTGCCAGTACCACAGATAACTGCATATTCAATAAAAGAAGAGGGAGGTTTAAATCATGTTTGAGATGGTGCACCATGACAAAGCACCACTGGCTGTGAGTATTGACTGGCTGGCTGACTGGGATAACCTGCAAGGGGACCATAGGTTAAGAAGTATTCCATGGGGCTAAATTTGTTGTACTCCATGAAAATCATGGTAAAAATAAGAACCCCCTCCCTGCAAACAGACCTATCCCCAGAAGAAGGCTATGAAATGGAGGGGCAATATAGCCTCCACCTACACTTCCAGAGTGCCCCCCACACACCCAAACACACATCAAATAAATGTCTGCTCCTCCAACCCACTCAAGCAGTCCCACTCGGGCTGGATTGACCATAAGGCACTGTAGGCACGTGCATACAATCGCCTGATGATAAGAGGGGCGGCTGACTCCCCTCCCCTAGCGCCTCCCTCCTTCCTTATGCTGAGTACTGAGCAGAGCATAAATGAGATGTGTAGAGCTGTACAGAGGCGCCAGTAGGATAAAAGTCACTAAAACGTTTAAAACGTTCGGGATGCGGTGGTGGACCAGCCAACCCAAAACAGACACAGGTACTGTCGATTCAAGTAATAAATAATTTCTTTATATACTCCAAAGACAAGTTGCAACGCGTTTCGCGGGCAAAATCCCGCTTCCTCAGTCAATAAACAACTGGAGTAATACACAGCACGGAGTCCAAAATACGCTTGGCACCTCTGGGTTACACAGGTGCCAAGCGTATTTTGGACTCCGTGCTGTGTATTACTCCAGTTGTTTATTGCTTGAGGAAGTGGGATTTTGCCCGTGAAACGCGTTGCAACTTGTCTTTGGAGTATATAAAGAAATTATTTATTACTTGAATCGACAGTACCTGTGTCTGTTTTGGGTTGGCTGGTCCACCACCGCATCCCGAACGTTTTAAACGTTTTAGTGACTTTTATCCTACTGGCGCCTCTGTACAGCTCTACACATCAATAATCCACCCTTGGTGGAAGGGTGGTACACCCTCTTTTTCTCCTCTATCCACAGAGAGCGACATCTTAATCCTGAGTGGGGACAGGCTTGGTCTCCCCACCTGCCTTTTCAGTGGTTACCTTGGAGGTAACCCTGGTTTGTAAGTACAATACTTACGTTTCATCATTATCATTCGCACTCCTCCAATACAAGCTACACTATATTGGGCTCTCGGTTTTCTACCTTTTATGAGCATAAATGAGAGTTTAGTCACCCGTCTCAACATTCCACAGATGAGATCTCTCTTTAGTCGGGGCACCACTAGCTACTTAATACTGAGGGTACCTCTGGCTACCTAATACTAAGGGACACCTGTAGCTACCTATGATGGGCAGGGGAATTAAGGGAGAAGTGACAGCTGGGTTAGCCAGGACATTTGCGGTGGGGTTTTGTGGAGGTTCCTGGGTTCCTGGAGGGCGAAGTTTAGGGTGCCAGGACATCTGTACCTATAGGCTCCTGTGATGTAAATCTGGGCCTAAGTCCCACCCACCAGTGTTAGTGCTATTTGATTTATAGAATTATCAGCGGTGTGCTATACATTTATCAGAATGTTGCCAATGGTTAGCCTGGTCTGCTGGCAAAATAAATCCTGGAGTTTTCAAGCTTTCAAGCACATATTCATTAACCCTTCCAATAAGGTTATGAAGGGGAATGCTTTGGGCCTATTTCCACTACATGCAGAGTGGATGCAGAATTGATGCAGAATGGATGCAGAAAGACTGACTACAATGAATAGCTATGGGAAAAGCTGCATCGGAAAAATTGCGTTTACTGGAAACAGGCCCATAGACATTCATTGGAGTCAGTTTTTTTGCATCCTTTCTGCATCCAATCTGCGTGTAGTGGAAATAGGCCCTTTCTGGAGTCCCTTTACAAAATCATTTTTACATTTCTTTTAGAAGTGGATCGGCTATAAGTATAAACCACTAAAACCCATTATTCATGTATATTAATGTATTTCCTCAATTAGATTATGTGCATGCAGATACTACACTGTCCAATATAATCAGTTTTTCATGCAAAAGCATCAGCAGCTACGTTTCCTTATCCTCCCACAGACATCTTTCCTAGAAACTTTGCTTACTATTCTACAGTAGAGTAAGGATGGCTTCTGCCAGAGTGATGTCCATGTTATGGTTACAGATGTAAACATGTGGACTCTACCAATACAATCTGATTTTTTTTAATTAAAAGTCTGTGGTGTACACAGTTATACCATAAACAGCAGCAGGTCTCAAATTTGATGTGTCTGCTGTAAAGTTTTGCTTATATGATGTTATTACTGTTCTATATCTCTTTTAGTGTAGGTTCACAGAGTGAATTAGAAATGTATGCAGAGTAAAGCGAGGTATCGTTAAAGGAGCACTATGATGAAAACAGTAAAATTTAAAATACATGTTCACACATTATAACAGATACATTGGGCCCTATGTTGCTGTTGTTTGCAGTTGGTGTTTTATACTTCTGACTGCAGTGTGTGGGGGGTTAAAAGTACATACCATCTGCTCCTCCTGCCCCCCTCCGTCTGCCGCTGTTAGTCTAATATACATCCCAGTGTCCGGCGACTTTCTTGACCCCTCACCCGGGCATACTGCACCCGGACATGGCCGGCGCATAGCGAGCGGCTCAGAAGCACGTTGATCCCTCTGTCTCCTCTGGACTGCATGTGCGCTTCACTACACCAAGCGTCACATGCTGATCATGTGACGCTTGGTGTAGTGGAGCACACACGCAGCCCAGAAAAGACAGAGTGATCAGCGTACTTCTGAGCCGCTCGCTATGTGCCGGCCAGAAGTGAAGAGGGGAGGACATACTGTGCACACAGGGCGCAGTATGTCCGAGTTAGGGGTCAAGAAAGTTGCCGGACACCGGGATGTATGTTGGACTAACGGCAGCAGACAGAGGGGGGCAGGAAGAGCAGATGGTATGTACTTTTAACCCCCCACACACTGCAACTATCATTTTTTTTCAGTTGTGGTATCCTTTAACATCACTGATTTATAGACGGCTGCAACAATTTTTTGAATGTTCAGGGCTACTGGCCAATCAGATCATAGGTCTAGACCATACACTTATTGGTTAGTAGATCTGGCCATCCAAATGCTCTTTTTTCCTCTGGGGTAAACCTTTATCTTTAGTCTCCAGCTTAGTTACCACTAAGTCGCCATATTCAGTTTCTGTACTGATAACAAACTGTATTTTATTTTGGATCCGAGATAAACTTTTACTCATTGCATAATTGTGTTTCTTTCATATAGTTTATAGGGCATTACTCAAGCCAAATACTTTTTTTTGTTTTAATACTCTAATTCCCTATAAACTAAATAAGCCTCACCTACAGCTTTTTCACAGTGCCTTGGCACCGTAGCAAAGGCTTATGGGAGCTCAGTCTGGGCAGGAGGAGGAGGAGGTTACTAGCCATTGATTTCAGAGGCAGAGGGGAGAAGGGAGGAGGAGAGGCGACTGAATTTACACACAGGCAAGCTGATAGCATCTCCAGCCCTCAGCCTGTGACAATGTGACAAACAGAACATGGCTGCCCTCATTGTATCACAGGAATAAATAATCATAAACTTTTGAAGCTGTTTGCAGCTAGATATGCTGTGTAAACTCTAGAATCTAAATTTTAGATAACATATATATAGACAAGTTACTTGTTATACTTAGTTTTTCATCTCGGATCCGCTTTAAAGTGACAAAATTGAAAAGCCACTTTTTGTTGTAAAATGGACTTTGCATGAAAAGTCAGCTCACTGTTAGTAGCTATAACTAGCTGAAAACTTTATAATTCATAGTTATAAATAGTTGAAGTCATTTCGTTTTTATCTAAGGTCTAATGGTACCTTTAAACCAAGATTATGTTATGTTCTTTACTGTCTCTTCCACTAATAAACGAGCTTGGTATTTTATGAATGCAAATGTAAAAACACAAAAATTACACATTCTTGAAATATTTCCATGTCGCAAAATAGGCAATTTATAAATATTACTCCCGAGGAGGTTGTTAAAATTGATGAACAGATGGAGATGAAGATAAATTGTGTTGCGACGTGAGATGGTTTTCCATTACTAGGATATGTTTGTGAAAATAGCAAATAAAAACAAAGGTAATTTTATCTTATAGATGATATTAGTTCCACATGTTATGCCAAGGGATTAATGGAAGCAACAAAGGAGGAGGTAATGACCTAAGCAAAGCATCCAAGAGTTCTGAAACTCCCCGTGTCACAGTTTCCTTTCATCAAATCACAGTATGAATTTACTGGGTTTAATGAATTTCCTTTCACTGCCTTCGTATGTGCTGAAAACTAATTTCTGTCCATGACTGTAAAGGGAAACACATCATTGTTTAAATATACCAATAGAAAGAAATCAGAGAATAAATGTAACATTTTTATAGACCGCAAGACGTAACATATGTGCATAACATGAAATTGGTTTAAAATTGAATGCCAAGGCCTTTTGATTTATATTGCTTTTTTCCAACAATTATTTAAAGGGTCAGCAAGCCCGTTTTATAATCATAGTGTCAGTGCTTGGTAAATTTTGTCATGTGATTCCCAAACAACTTCAATGTGTCATAAAATGTTATGTGTCATAATACTGTGTGTGTCATAAAAGAGTAAAGTGGGTAACAATGGTAGCTGGAGGTGAAATAGTAAAAATGATTTTGAAAGCTGTGATTAGCATCTATAAACTGTAATTTGGGAGCCCAGAGATGTCCAAGGTTTATAGCCACCATTTATGCTTATAGCCCCTAGTCACCATTATAGCCATTTATACAATCAAAATCAGAACTATTTATTTCGCCAAGTACAAACAGGGGTTTGTAACCCCCTTACCTGGAAGGATGAGGGGGATAATGTCCGAAAGTCAAGAGCCATACTACGGCGCCACCAGTCTCAATTGGCAATCATCTGTCATCCCTAAGGAAACATGGGGGAGGGGCAGAGGGAGGTGAAGGTTCAGCAGTGATGATCCAGTTCTTCATGAAAGAAACCTGCGGTGATGGCTGATGCTGCTGAGGATCTCGATTGCTGACCTTTGGCAGTGCTGGCCAAGGTGTTCCAGTTCAAAAGGTGCAGTAGTGTTAATTTCTGTGGTGAGTCCCAACACCTGAGCACATTCAGCAGGCTGGTCAAGATAATCTGGCTGTCACAGAAGCATCCGGCTGCGGCGACCCTTACTTATGGTTTAGTGGCTTGCATCATGGGGGGGCTGAACCCGAGATGTGCCTGTTGTGGTGGAGCAGCAGCAGTCGCTGGCATCCAACAAGGCCAAAAGTATACCAATCAGCACGGTGTCCTGCCTCAGTGGAGCCCTGATCTCCTGGCCTGGGTAGCAGCGGTGGACTCCACAAGGCATGTATCTGCACAGACAACAGACCCAGGCAGCAGCAAGGCATACAAAACTCCAGGTCCTGGAATATCCATGACCCGCACCAGCATCCCAGGCACACCGATCTCACTGATTCTGGTGATCATTAGTTTCAGGCACTTTGGGAACAGATGTTCCCATTCATCGATCAGTACTCCGTTATGCGAGATTGCGGGTGCGCACTGCTTGTAAATACAAACATAAGCATATCTACATCCCTGGTTGTGAAATGAAGTCCAGAGGGGTATAGATACATGGTGCAGCCGTGGGGAAGAGGTTAAATAAGCTGATCTTTGTTTACTTGTTTACTGTGTTCAAAAAAATAGCTTTAAATTAATACCTTTTCTCTATTCTAGATGATATTTCATCACTGTAGTGAATTCTTCCTGATGAAGGTTCCTAGGCTTCATATAGTTATAATCAATACACTTCACAGTCTGGCTAATTGACACAGTTATGTACTGTATATGCTATCTGTTGAAGTGTGTCTAGCTGAAACAGTATACTGACCCAAAAATGTCTAGGCAAACATGATAAAACAACATTTATGATGAATGGTATCAAAAACCTCCTACCCCTTTTCAGGGATAGTTGCTACAGTTTGACATAGATTGTCTCTTTCATAGTAGCGTAAATTAACTAAACTGTTGGCTAAAGTATATGAATTTCGTAAATGGAAATGCCTGGTAGTCCCCCTTGCTTATTTGAAGTGAAGAATTTACTCTATGACCTGGAATAATAACCTAGACAGAAATACTGCTAGAGTGAATAGAGTTATAGATACTGTAATGGATTGCGGAGACACCGCCGCGTGGTCTGGCAGCGGGGCAGCTGTCTCCACGTTCAGACCGGCGGTTTCCGCACAGTAGCATGCGTCTAGTGTGTCTGAGCCTAGTAGTGCACACAGATGGAGAGTTACGCGCGCGCGCTAGGAAACAGGACGTTTATGCCAATAGGAGAGGGATCAGCTGATCAGGACGGTCAGCTGATCCCAGCGCAGTGAGTGATTGGCTGAGTGGGGCTGGGCGGTGCTGGGGAGCGCTGCACTATATATACTTCTTGCCTGTCAGTTGCTGGTTGTCTGGCGTTGCGAATACTTACGTGTGAGAACTCAGACCAGTCAGATCCCACAGTGTGTTGGAGCCAGGGGGACCTGGGAATTCACACTTAGCCAGATTATGCTGTGTTATACTTTAGACCAGTTCCAGGGTGTTGTGACCAAGGACCTCACACCCAAGCTTAGGGATACTGTGTCATTGCTGTGTTATCATTCTTCTAGGATTTTGTTATACTGATATGTTATGACCATTTGCTCTGTCGACCTTGCTCTTGTCTTCTGATTCGGTACCTCTGCATATCTGCCTACGTGTTGCCAGACCCTGCCTGTAACTGGTTACCGAATCAGTCTCTCTCTCTGTACCTAATCTGCTCGTGTGTTGTCGACCTGGCCTGCCCGACCACTCCAGCTGTCACTCTCCCAGAGTGCTCAGTCGATCTGTACTAGCAGTAACACCATTCCATCAGGTGTCGGCTGCATACAGGACTCCCGCTCCTCAGAGAGTCCGGCCTGTTAGCAGCCAGTGGTCTCTCCCTCTGGCTGAAGTACAGTTTACCATCTGATCCCTGGTTACCAGGCCCTTGCTATCTGTGAGATAGTTTCTGCACTGCCCAGGGACACCTGCCCCTCAGGTGGCTCTTGGCCGAGCCACTTATATCTCACTTATAGCCTTCAGTTCATCCAGTACTTTACTCAGTTGGTGTCCAGAGGTTAGTGATACTTGTATTATTGGTGATTCTGCAGATCATCCATAATCAAGTATACAACTGTATTGTTGATGATTCTGCAGATCATCAACAATCAGATTCTCTCTGTGTGCTGACACCAATCGTTACAGAACGGCAGACCTGAAAAACAAAATGGACGCACTTAACAGCCGTCTTGATGCACTCACCACCTCGGTGGAAAATTTCATCAGCGTGCTGGACGGTCATCAGACCCAGATCACAGCATTGTCTGGGTCCATACATATCCTTAAGACGGCTGTAAACACAGTGCGATCTCCTCCAGTTACAGACTTACGCATGTCTGTACCCGAAAGGTTTTCTGGTCATAGATCTGACTTTCAGAACTTTAAAAATTGAGTAATGTCGTATTTTGAACTGATACCCAATTCATCAGGAACTGGGGCACAGAGAATTACTTTTATTAAGACCCTTCTGTCAGGAGATTCTCAGACTTGGGCATATAGCCTGCAGGAAGAGCATGAGCCATTACTGTCAGTTGAGGAATTTTTCAAGGCCATGGCCATAATTTATGATGATCCGGACATTGCCTCCACTGCTGAGCGGAAGTAAAAGACCTTGCGTCAAGGCAAGGATCCGGTAGAAGTCTATGCAGCTGAATTCAGGAAGTGGTCTGTGTCAGCTAGGTGGGGATCATTTGCACTATTAGACTGATTTTTATCAGGGTTGTCAGACGCTGAACCAAAAACTATTGATGAGGCAATTGCTTTAGCAGTACGGGTTGATCGCCGATTACGGTATCAGAAACAAACCCGCGGTAAGAACACTGTAAGATATGTCTCCTACGCCTCTCCTCCACCCGTCTCACCTCCACCAGAGCCAATGCAAATTGGACAGTCCAAATTGACACGGGTGGAGAGGAATCGCAGGAAAACAGAACAGCTCTGTTTATACTGTGCAGATGAGGGTCATAAGGTGCAGAATTGTCCCAAGAAGTCGGGAAACGCTGCCGCCTAGGTGTAGTCAGAGGTAATACCCTAGGCGCGCAGTCTTTACCTCTAAACAACAATCGTTTGCTCCTTACCTGTTCAGTCACATGGGAGTGCCAGACTGTTACCACTGAAGCTTTCGTAGACTCTGGTTCAGCAGCTAACTTTATAGATTACGGGTTTGCAAAAAGTTTGGGAATTCCTATACTCCCATTAAACCAACAGGTTTTGGTCACTGCTGTAGATGACTCTCCTCTGCAAAGTAGACATCCTCTGTCTCGAATCCCGAATTTAAGGTTCAGTGTTGGGGTGCTACATAAGGAGAATCTGCAATTTCTGGTTCTGCGTATGGCATCCTCTACCGTCATTCTTGGCATGCCATGGTTACAACTTCACTCTCCTCAGATAGATTGGGTTTCAGGTCAACTAACAAGCTGGTCTACCCATTGTTATCATCATTGTTTAACGAAAGTAACCGTGGGTAACACCAAGATTCAGATTAAAGGTGTGTCAAAACAATACGCAGAATTTGCTGACGTGTTCTGTCCCAAATCGGCAGATAAACTTCCCCCCCACCGTACCTTCGACTGTCCCATCGATTTGAGATCTGGTTGTATGCCTCCCAGGGGTCAACTCTATAATCTGTCTGGGCCTGAGAAACTAGCTATGCAGGAATACATCAGAGAAAACTTGGTTTAGGGGTTCATCCGTCCCTCGCGTTCTCCAGCAGGGGCAGGATTCTTTTTTGTAAAAAAAAAGATGGAGGCCTTCATCCCTGCATTGACTATCGAGGCTTAAACAAGATCACAGTGAAAAATCGTTATCCGTTACCCTTGATTGACGATTTATTCACCCAGGTTACCAACGCCAAGATTTTCTCAAAGCTAGATCTGAGAGGTGCTTACAACCTAGTTCGTATTAGGGATGGTGACGAATGGAAGACGGCCTTTAACACACCCGACGGGCATCACGAGTATCTAGTGATGCCCTTCGGGTTGTGTAACGCCCCAGCCATCTTCCAGGAGTTGATTAATGAGGTATTCAGGGAGGTGTTGGGGAAGTTCGTCCTAGTCTATCTGGACGATATACTGATTTTTTCATCCAATCTCTCGGAACACCGCAAGCATGTCAAGTTTGTTCCAGAGACGCTAAGACAGAATCTGCTTTATGCCAAACTGGAGAAATGCCTCTTCAAGGTGACCTCGGTTGCCTTCTTGGGGTACATTATCTCTACATCCGGCCTCTCTATAGATCCAGGGAAGGTTTCTGCTGTCCTGGAGTGGCCTCAGCCTGTAGGACTGAAGGCACTCCAGAGATTTCTGGGTTTTGCCAACTACTACAGGAGGTTCATAAAGGGGTACTTTACCATAGTCTCGCCCCTCACCAGTCTCACCAAGAAAGGGGCAGATACTCACCACTGGTCAGCAGAGGCCCATGCTGCTTTTTCTACACTGAAAAAACAGTTCTGTTCCGCACCTATATTGAGACATGTTGATGTCACCTTTCCTTTTATCGTGGAGGTTGATGCTTCAGAGGTGGGGGTGGGAGCTGTATTGTCTCAGAGGTCATGCTTACAGGGCAAACTCCACCCATGTGCCTACTTTTCTCGTAGGTTTTCACCCGCAGAGAAAAACTATGACATAGGCAATCGGGAGCTTTTAGCCATCAAATTAGCTTTTGAGGAATGGCGACACTGGCTAGAAGGTGCAGAACATACTATCACAGTTTACACAGATCATAAGAATTTGGAGTACATAGAGGATGCCAAGAGACTTAGCCCCCGTCAGGCCCGGTGGTCCCTGTTCTTTGCAAGATTCAGATTTGTAATTACGTATACCCCTGGTAGTAAAAACATCAAGGCCGACGCCTTGTCCAGGTGTTTCGAGCCCGAGGCAGTACAGCCCTCAGCCCCTGAGACCATTCTACCTCAGAAGGTAGTTCTGGCAGCCACTGAGACCTGGAAGGATTGGACAGTCACTCTGAGCCCTTACCAACAGGATGTTTCAGAGGGGAAGCCTGATGGGGTCATGTTTGCACCACTGCCTTTCCGTCTACAACTCTTGCAACTTTTTCATTCCCATAAGAATGCTGGTCATCCCGAGGCCACCAGAACTCAGGATTTACTGGCCAGATGTGCTTGGTGGCCTTCATTGGCAACAGATTGTAAGGAGTTTGTAAGAGAGTGTGCAGTGTGTGCTAGGAGTAAACCCTCTCGTCAGGCCCCTGTTGGTACCTTACAACCCTTGCCAGTCCCAAGTGAACCATGGACCCATGTGTCCATGGATTTTGTGGGTAAACTCCCCAGGTCTGAGGGCAAGACGGTCATTTGGGTGGTAGTGGACAGATTCAGTAAGATGGCTCATTTTGTTCCTTTGAAAGGACTCCCCTCGGCCTAGGAATTGGCTGATCTCTTCATCCAGCACATTTTCCGGCTGCATGGCATTCCGGAAAATATAGTGTCAGATCGGGGAGTCCAATTTGTTTCTAAGTTTTGGAGAGCCTTTTGCCATCAACTGGATATGGACCTTGCTTTCTCATCAGGCTACCACCCACAGACCAATGGCCAGACCGAGAGAGTTAACCAATCCCTAGAACAGTTCCTCAGATGTTATGTTGCAGATGCGCAATCTGATTGGGTAAAATGTTTGCCGTTCGCGGAATTTGCGCACAACAACCTGAAAAACTCCTCTTCAGGATTTTCCCCATTTCAGGTAGTCTCGGGAAGATCACCTAAGTTTGCTCCATTGCCGGTGGCATCCACACCATTCCCGGCTCTGGAGGATTGGCAGAGAGCTTTAAAGGAGATTTGGGGAATGGTTAAGAGGAACCTAGGGAAAGCTTTCCAAACCCAGAAAAAGCAGGCAGATAAAAGGCGGTCCGTAGAGTGGAAGTTTTCTCCAGGAGATTTAGTGTGGGTATCCACTCGGCATTTGGCCTTGAAGCAGCTGTCACCCAAACTGGGTCCTAGATTTATAGGACCATTCCCAGTGTCCAAGAAAACTAATAATGTCACTTACGCGATTGATCTCCCAGCCAGTATGAGAGGTGTGAGATCATTCCATGTGTCTCTATTGAAGCCAGCAGTGCACGTGGATTCCCCCCCCCCCACCTCCCCCTGTGTTGGTTGACGACCAACCAGAATATGAGATTGAAAAGATCCTGGACTCTCGCTTAGTGCAAAATTCCGTACAGTATCTGGTCAACTGGAAAGGATATGGTGTGGAGGAAAGAACTTGGGTGCCAGATTGTCGCATGCATGCGGAGGAATTAAAGAAAGAATTTCATGACTCACATCCTGGGAAGCCTGGTGGGAATTGTCCGGAGTCCACTCCTCAGGGGGGGGGGGGTACTGTAATGGAATGCGGAGACACCGCGGCGTGGTCTGGCAGCGGGGCGGCTGTCTCCGCATTTAGACCGGCGGTTTCCGCACAGCAGCATGCACCTGGTGTGTCTGAGCCTAGTAGTGCACACAGATGGAGAGCTATGCGCGCGCGCACTAGGAGACAGGACCTTTATGCCAATAGGAGAGGGATCAGCTGATCAGGATGGTAAGCTGATCCCAGCGCAGTGAGTGATGGGCTGAGTGGGGCTGGGCGGCGCTGGGGAGCGCTGCACTATATATACTTCTTGCCTGTCAGTTACTGGTTGTCTGCCGTTACGAATACTTACGTGTGAGCACTCAGACCAGTCAGATCCCACAGTGTGTTGGAGCCAGGGGGACCTGGGAATTCACACTTAGCCAGATTATGCTGTGTTATACTTTAGACCAGTTCCAGGGTGTTGTGACCAAGGACCTCACACCCAAGCTTAGGGATACTGTGTCATTGCTGTGTTATACTTTAGACCAGTTCCAGGGTGTTGTGACCAAGGACCTCACACCCAAGCTTAGGGATACTGTGTCATTGCTGTGTTATCATTTAGATTAGTTCTAGGGTGTTGTGACCAAGGACCACACACTCAAGTTTAGGAATACTAAACCAATACTGTGTTATACTCTAGACTAGTTCCAGGGTGTCGAGAGCAAGGAACTCACACCTCAGTCTAGGATTTTGTTATACTGATATGTTATGACCATTTGCTCTGTCGACTTTGCTCTTGTCTTCTGATTCGGTACCTCTGCATATCTGCCTACCTGTTGCCAGACCCTGCCTGTACCTGGTTACCGAATCAGTCTCTCTCTCTGTACCTAATCTGCTTGTGTGTTGCCGACCTGGCCTGCCCGACCACTCCAGCTGTCACTCTCCCAGAGTGCTCAGTCGATCTGTACTAGCAGTAACACCATTCCATCAGGTGCATACAGGACTCCCGCTCCTCAGAGAGTCCAGCCTGTTAGCAGCCAGTGGTCTCTCCCTCTGGCTGCAGTACAGTTTACCATCTGATCCCTGGTTACCAGGCCCTTGCTATCTATGAGATAGTTTCTGCACTGCCCAGGGCCACCTGCCCCTCAATTGGCTCTTGGCCGAGCCACTTATATCTCCCGCTCCTCGGGAGATAGCCTTCAGTTCATCCAGTACTTTACTCAGTTGGTGTCCAGAGGTTAGTCATACTTGTATTATTGGTGATTCTGCAGATCATCCATAATCAAGTATACATCTGTATTGTTGATGATTCTGCATATCATCAACAATCAGATTCTCTCTGTGTGCTGACACCAATCGTTACAGATACTTAGTAGTTTAGGAAGTGGGGCAGAACCTGAGGCTACACACATTTTTGTACAGACAGCGCTCAGTTCAGGCAGGCTGTACAAAAACAAATTATCCTCCCTATTTTTTCTCTTATTTGTTATGGGTGATTATTCTTCCCGAATCACTAGTCCAGTTTCCGTTTAATGGCAGCTTTCTATGTTTTAATATATTGAAAGTTCTTGTTCATATATCGTCCTTTTGTAAAAGCATTGGTGTAGATATGGAAGAGACATTTAAAGCAGGACATGAGATTGATTATTTTTACAACTCTTTCACAGCTGTGAGTCTGCTCTATTCCCATTACTTACACAGCAGAATTAATGAAGGATGCTGGAACTTTGTATACACACTGTAGGGTGAAAATCTGCCTACACGCTGAATAATACATGAAAGAGATAAAAGTGGACTGGAGTCAGTGCTAAGAGAAACATATAACTGTGTCAATTCAGCATTTTTCCTTCCATGCATTTCTCTGGTATTAATATAAATACATATTTATCAGGGAATCCATTTCAACTTTTTTATTTAATCTTACTCACCAAAACTATTTTAAAGAAAAATGAAAAGAGAGACGCTACAAGGATACCCTTAAAAACTGAACTACAAAGGAAAACAAGATAAGAAACATGAAAGCTAAGAAAGAGGCTACTAAATGTTTTATCAGAGAAACATGACGGGTGTTTCTGGCTAGTGTTGCTGTTCAGATTTGCTGTTGCCTGGGGAGCAGGGTGGCCTAGACCATAATGCCCTAGGCACCAATCGGCAGCAAGGGAGGAGCAGGAAACACTGTTTGGAATTGGCAGGCATCCTACCAAGACAATAAGCAGACATTGACATATTGTGGAGCATGCAGTCCAGTCTTGTGTACTTAGCAAGTTAGACAACCGTGCTGAAAAACAAATAGAAAGCTATGTAGTTTTGCAGGTGTAACAAGTAATTCTACTGCTATGTGGGGAATTCAGTATATCAAGTACTGGATAATGGTCGGTTTTGTAAGGTCCGTTCCAGATAGACGTGTGTCAAAAACTACTATCATCACTGATTTCTGCAGTCAGTCAGTAGGGTTTGTATGTCGTCCCCCCCACCCCCCAACAAAAAAAAGAAAACCTGTCAACAGGCACAATTAATCATGTCATTACACTAATGTTACCTACCCTATACCCTCGGGGAAGTCTGTTTGGTCAGGTGGCTGATACAACTCCCACAACCATCTAGAACCATGAGAGCGACCGTGTCCAGTTTGACTAGACACCCGTGTGGAGTTGGGTTTGTGCATCATTACCTGCCTACAGTAGTTGGTTGCCCCTCTGCAACCTCCCTTTGTGAGTACCTCTACCAACTCTACTTCCATTGTCCATTATTTTTACTTTCTGCACCAACGAAGCTCCCATTGTCTCTGTGTTTTTTGTTTCCTTCCAGGGTGTTTCCTGTCAACCATACTCACCCATGTCATTACACTAGATGCCACTGCTTGATCCCCTCTGTGAAACGGAGACCACTGAGGAAGAGAAGGTGCAGGAGTAAAACATAGATGATCGGAGGTTACCAAAAGTGGGTGAATGCTACAGAATGAGAACATGGAACCAGCTCCACTGAACTACACTTATATTTAGTACTATATGTGTTAAAGTACAACAAAGATATAATTGTAAAGAAGAGAAAGCTGTACTAAATTGCACCACATAGGTAGGTAAACACAGTATGAAAAGAACTTGATTAGTAATAATAGACAAACGTGTTTGCCAGTAGATAGTCTATGGCAAACAACGATCATTCACATTTAATGTGAATTGTAATGCAAAGTTCACATTTGCACCTTTACTTTACAATACAATACAATAACATTTGTAAAGCGCTTTTCTCCCATAGGACTCAAAGCGCATAGCTGTGTCTCAGATTAATACAGGGTTTCAGGCTGGGTTGTGTTACAGAGGAGATAGTCAGATGTTCATGAATGCCAGACTTTAACATGGACCCATTATTTGACCTGTCACCCTTAAATCAGACAGGTGGTACAGGACAGCCAATCAAGCATTTTTACTACACAGGCCCTCACTGTTGAGTTTGTTGTGCAGTGTTAAGGTGGCCATACATTTATAGATTTGCAGCAGATTTGACCATCAGATAGATTTCTGTCAGGTGTCTGTCAAGTCGAATCTGACAGGAATCTATCTGATGTGTTCCTGTAATGATCCGCTCAGCTGTCTGCACAGACAGACAGCTGTTTGACCATTCCTTAAGTCTGAGGGCTGCAGGTCTCTGGAAAAGGGACCTGTCTTTTCTTTGCAAGTTTCGGACCTGCTCTGCTGCTGAGGAATTTGCATACATTTGTTATGCAAATTGCCTAGCTGCCTCCTTTGAAGGCTGGCAGTATAAATACCATGTTCTCCCAGAAGCCTTTGCTGGTCATCTTCATGGTTTGTCACTGATGAACTCTCCTAGAGTATCAGCCCTGTTTGTTTACTAAAGTTTACCTTAGAGTAATTCCTTGGGACTGCACTAGGCAGCTCCTCTAGTGCAGTTAGGTTGCATTGCCTGTTTTGCCTGTTCAGTCTTTGTGTCTCGATTGCCTTGTCGCCAGCGGCGGTCGACAGGGAATCGTTATGTCTGTCTGGGGGTGCTAACCAGAGCAGCGGTTGCTACTGGTAGCCCCTTCTGTTCATCTGTCTGGATCGCACTCGCCCTAGTGGTAGTGGCAGTGCCTCCTTCTGTATTCTGCCTCAGGGGTGCTAACCAGAGCAGCGGTTGCTACTGGTAGCTCCATCTGTTTGTCTGTCTGGATCGCACTTGCTCTAGCGGTAGCAGCGGTGGTTCCTTCTAAACTCTGTCTGGGAGTGTAGGCCAGAGCTGCGGTTGCTGCTGGCCGCTCCTCCTCTCTGTCTTGTCTTGTACGAACGCTTGCTGTAGGCACGGTGAGGTAACCGTTTAGCAAGCGTACACATTCTCTATTTCGTGTTTGTGTGTCATTGGTCAGTTAGGGTGGCACGCTTATCACTGGGCGCCTAACGCCCGGTGATCGTGCAGAAACGCGTTCGCTGTTGAGAATGAGTGCGGTGTTCGCGTTTAGCTAGCGTTTGTTATTTTCTTTATCTTCTCATTGTTGTTTGCTGTGCCTTTGCTACTCTCGTGTTCTGTTCTGTTCAGCCTTGTGTCACTTCTGGCAATAGCCTCTCTCTTGCGATTGCGTTCCCGCTTTGTTTCTGTGAGTGTGTGTTCGCTGTCGCTAGATTGGGGAACACACATTTAGTCTGTCACTGTGCTCCCTATTTAAGGGCAATCTTGCTCTGCATTGCTTGGACTCATATAATTCCCATCTGGCGTCTGTGGTAGTGCAGAGGCTGTGTTCGTCTGCACTCCACAGCTCCATCTGCCGGTGGGAATCTCCCTCTACAGGTGCATAGCACCAGAGATGGGTTATATATAATTACACGCTTGTGGAGGATTTCCGTAGTGTCGGCGCACGGTCTGTGCGCTGACCACGGAAATAAGTTCTGCAATCATTACAGTTCCACACACTAGGAACAGATTTCCAATAAATTTTAGAATGAAATCTATTGGAAATCGATCTAAATGCATTATTGGACCATTTGATCTAATTCAACTCTATGGGTCATTGATCTGCTGCCAGCCGAGAGATCAAATCGATCAAAATTGGCCGCAAATCGATTGATTGATAGATTTGATAGAATCGATTTCTGATCGATCAATTCCATAGAATGTATCGATCGATCTATGGCTGAAATCGACCAGTGTATGGGCCCCTTTCGGCTCACACTGTGCAAGCAGATATTTTTCGTGTTTACACATTAAAAAAAAAAAGTCTCTGCCATTGATCTCCCTCCGCCATGCCACTATCCATGTTTTTGGACAGTTTTGGCACCTTTTTTGTGGCTGCAAAAATGCCCTGATGTTTTTCAAGCTTTCCCTGTAACATCACCATGTACTGGTCTGAGAAAAGCTTATGAGTTTTGGGTCCTACGGGAGACAAGAGCTTTACAAATGTTTTGTTGTTGCTGTTTCTGGTTTTCAGTGTCACTGCCAATCCCAGGTTTACTATAATGGACATTTGTTTAGGTATAAAGAAAGTTATTTGAAATAATTATCGATAACAATGTTTAATTAAATTAATACACATATTATATTTCAGAGGTCCAGAGGATGGCATGGGAAACCTCTACAGGATTCAGAGGGTTCCCTCTTCTTAGGTAAGTATGTGTATTTTGACCGGGGGTAAGCCTCGGGTACACTTTAACCACTACACAAATGAAAGGTTTTACCCCTTGAGCACCAGAGCAACTTTCACCTTTCAGCGCTCCTTCCATTCATTCACCTATAACTTTATCACTACTTATCACAATGAAATGAACTGAATCTTGGTTTGTTTGTTTTTCCACCACCAATTAGGCTTTCTTTGGGTGGTACATTATGCCAAGAATTATTTTATTCTAAATGTTTTTTAACAGGAAAATAAGAAGTTTAGTTCCTAAGATAACCATTTATGTATTTTTTTTTATTGTCAATTTTTTTTTTAATTATAAAACAAAAATGTGATTACCTTGGGGAGAGTGTGGGAGGGAAATAGTTAATTCATAAATGAAAACAAATGCTTGTAATGTAAAAAAAAAGTGTATTGATGTAATTTTACTATTTGGCCACAAGAAGGCCTCAGTTATTTTTTTGGAATGCGTCCTGTAAGCGTACATGGTATGCTTACAGGAAGTGCACTGCGAATGGGAATTTTTTTTTTCACAATGATCACACGGCTTCTCATCGAAGCTGCAGATCATTGCTTCAGGGATATAGATCAATGAATTCACATTCATTGATCTCGGGTGCGTGGGTGGCGACATGAACGAGCGCGGGAGCGTGCGCACAAGCAAGCAGGAGCGCGGACAGCGGCGGTATTGGCGGGGGTACATATATCTACGCTCTGGGTGGGGAAGTAAAGTTTAAAGGGGCATAGATATACTGTACCCAGGTAGGAAACTGGTTAAATTGAGCATTGAATGTATAACTTAGTTGTGAGGAGCTTTACAGTTCCTTATTATGGGCAATATAAATGTCCATCCATAAGACTTTAACAGACTAAAACATCTAGATTTGAACTGATCATAGGATAATACCTGACAATATGAGAATGATATCGTTTTGGACTAACTCATCTTCTTAGGAGGGATTCTCATGGGTTTCTTTATTTTTAAAAGCATGTACTGAATAGCAGTTGCTCAGTTCAACTGGCAAAATAATGTGCAAGTGAGTAGGGAGGCTGTCTAGCATTTTTGTATAGATCCCTTCTAGGGAGTGCTTTTGTACTGTATGAAGGTAATACTGAAAATTCCCCATGAGGAGATCCAAATCCAAACCCTCTCAGATCTGTCAGATTCTACTTATGTCAGGCTTGTCTGGTCACCTGCTATGAATCAGGCTGTATGCCCATATAACTGACCTATAGCTCAGCTCTAACACCTGCGGAAACTCCTGCCTAATACAAACTACAATACCCTGCAGGCAGATGTAGCATACAAGCTGACAAACAGCAATCACCAAACACAGCAATGAGCAATGCAAACACAATATACTTAATAGTCACCTGAGGCCTATAGGCTAAGGCAATCCAGATGATGGTAAGATAGCAGACTGTGGCTGAAATATAATCACTAGACAGATGCGTGGTTAAACAGGCCAGAGTCACTCTAGGTAGAGTTCATGGAAGTCCTTTAACAAGCAAGGGTAGATCCAGGCGGCAGTCAGGGGACTCGGGGTACTAGCTGAGTTGGCAACGGGTAATCCAATAGAGAAGCGAGGTCAGGTACAGGCAGAGGTCGGCAAAGATAAGGCAATCTGAAAGAAGCTTAGTCAAGAGACAGACACAAGTCGGCAGCAAGACAGGCAACTTGGTGTGAGCGCAGTCTCAGCAGCAAGCCCAGCATAGGCTATCACAGGCGACGACAGAGGGTGCTCACCTTTCATTTATACTAGTAGTATTAACCAATCAGAAAGTAAAGAAATCCCAAGTAACCAATCAACAGAGAGCATGTCAGCAGAGATGCTGTCACGCAATGCACACACGTGGTTAATGTTTACAGCGGCGGAGCGCGTACTGAGAGCGTGTCCACCTCCTATACAATGGGAGCTGAGCGCCATGCGCTCCAGTGACATCAGGGACAGGCCGAGACCCAGAGACTTGCGCCTCAACGTGGGTCTCGGCGTTCCTCCGTCATGAGCGCCCACCGGATCTTACAACTTAGTACTGTAAGTGAAAGCAGCACAGGAGAAAAATAATGTACTCATTGTACTCTGGAAGACATGTATTTCTTCGTTGTACGTGTTAAATGTATTTAATGCATTTTAAATATTACAATGTTAAAAAAAATTGTAATAGTGGTCTTTAATTAGCTTTTAACTCACCAGTAAAAGTATACACTGGTAATTACTCTGTAACATATTCAGTACCAACAAAAAAGAGAAGACTGTGCATAAACTGCTTCATTGACCAGTAAAACAGTATCCTGGTTAGGAATATGTGACAGGTTGTGTCAATGGAAATATTCATCGCTAATGAAATACATCAAACCCTTTAACCAAATCTGTCAGTTATCTTTCCTTCTTCTAGCTTCTTACAGTATATTAATGCTGAATAATGGCCACAAGGATGTCACTGCCATTTTTTTTTAAATAATGTATATTGACTACTGTGTTGTGTTCAAATCTTTTTCCATCAGCCAACACCTACAGTGAGTTTTTATCAGCATGTTTCCATTGTATTCTGCCAGTTCATAATGAGTCTTATGTCCAATCAGTGACATTTTAATTCTCTGTTCACATTGTTAATCAATTTATTATTCTGTAAACGTATTTTCTTACATACTTTCTATGTAACTATATAGGGCCTTTGCTGATGGCTGCCTTTAACCCATTTTATGAATCCAAGCCATATAAATCTTCTTTATCTAACTTTAATCACCAGTACTTGTGTCTGTCTTAGTATTTCTCTGAGCGCTTCATTTAACATCCAGTTTCTTCA